>NW_011495014.1:11707898-11711284 GCF_000754665.1 Bison bison bison
AGAAACTTAAAAAAAAAAAATTGACCCAGATTAATAGTGTCCCCAGTGGCCTGCCAGAAGAAAGTTCAGACTCTCTGGAGAAAGGTAATTTAATATTAGGTCTCAGAGAGAAACACACAAACACTTTTGCAAGGACATGAGAAGTACATAATGAAGAACAAGCACTCCAAGTTCACAGGGGTTCAGAATGACATGAGCATGAGCCAGCAGAAGAGAGCACAAGGTTTCTTATGTTGGAGTTATCAGACAATAATTATAGAGCACCCATTCTTCTAAGTTTAAAGAAGCAAAAGGAAAATTTAAAACATTTCTTAGAGAATAGGAAATTGTAAAAAAAAAAATAATGGACTAGTAGATTTGAACGATAAAAGAAGAAAACTTTTTAAAATTAAAAATACAGTAACAAAAATTAGAAACTTAATGTATAGGTTTAACAACAATTGGTACAACAGCAACTGAAGAGAGAATTAGGGATCTGAAATATGGGTCAGAAGACACTATTTTGTATGCAGTAATATAGAGAATACATAATAGAAAATATGGAAGAGAGGATGATAATTAGAGGAAAGTATAAGAAGGTTTGATATACATATATGTGATATATGTGCATTAATATACAATGCATATATTAAATAAAAATGTTGACATTTCTATTAGGTAAAATTAACTTCAATGCAAAAAATATTACTAGAGTTAAAAAAGATCACTTTTTAATGACTAAAGTTTCAATTTATGAGGGATTCTTAATAAATTAAAATTTCTGTGTACTTAAGAATATGGTCTCAGAGAAAATATTTACAGATGTATAAGGAAAAATAGAGAAGTCCATGATCTCAGAAGGGGATTTTAATATACTATTGTCTTGGTAATAGAATAAATAGATTAAAAAGAAACAGTGAGACTACATGAGGCTGAAACAACATGATTTATGAACAACCTAACTTTTAGAAAATTATAACATAAATTATAATAGTCTTATGACATATCTGTAAGGAACATTTCAAAGCCCAAGAGGTTCTACCACAAAATTCTGCTAAATTTCCAGGAATAGATAATTGTGTAATTATTACACAAACTCCTCCAAACCATGCACAAAGAGGAAACACTCCTTAACCCATTCTGTGCATAACTTTGATATCAAAACCCAACAAAGACAGTATGAAAAAAGAAATAGCAAGTCATTCTCATCTATGAACATTATATGCAAATACCCCAGGCTTCCCTGGTATCTCAGACATAAAGAATCAACCTGCAATGTAGGAGTCCTGGGTTTGATCCTTGGGTTGGGAAGATTCCCTGGAGAATGGCATGGCGACCCACACCAGTATTCTTGCTGGAGAATCCCCATGGACAGAGGAGGCTGGCGGGCTGTAGTCCATGGGGTCTCAAAGAGTGGGACAGGACTGAGCAACTAAGCAGCACAACACATGCGAATATCCCAACTTTAACCTGTAACAATACAGGAAAAGGGATTCTGGGGAAAACAGCACAAGGACAGAGAAATGATTATTCCCCAAATCAGGATAATGATACCCTGGGGGATGGGAAAGGATCTGATCATGTGACTTACCTCTTGAGTGGGGAACAGGGAAGGGATAAGGGGGCCAGAGATGTATGGGAATTTATATGCTGTACATATATATTATATGCACTTTTCTGTGTATTTGTTATATTTCACAACAAAAGAGCAAAACATCAAGCTTCAAAGTAACTTTTGGCAATGGGTGAATTCACAAAACTTATACATTTTCTTAACATGTGGAGTTGATATTGGAGAGCTACCAGGTTAAGGACATTATTCAGTTCTTCCCTTATAAATTTTTATGCTGTCTGTTTTGCTGCACATGTGTTCTTTTTCTAATGGAAAAAATCTAATGGCTCAAAGTTTACGAAAGCTAAAAGTATTTCAAAGACATCTAGTTTCCTCCGATACCCATTTAGTAGCAGAATCTAGACTTAGATGGCTGTCTTAGATGTGGCTGTCTACCTAAGTGACAGTATTTTAAGCTACTCTTAATGGTAAGTGTGGCCAGATGACTAAGTTCTGACAGAGTTTTGGAGAACTGAAAAGACTCATTTATAACACAACTGATAGCTTATTATGCCATCTTCCATCATGCTGCCTGGAGGTAAAGGGTGAAATATAGCAGCTTGCTTGTACTGTGAGGACAATGACTACACCACAGGAATGGAAACGGGAGATAATAGGAGCCTGACCAAAAACTTCATGGAGCCAACTTGCTACCACTGGACTCTTGTTGTTTAGTCTCTAAGTCATGTCTGACTCTTTTGTGACCCCAAGAACTGTAGCCCGCTATGCTCCCCAGTCCATGGCATTCTCCAGGCAAGAATACTGGAGTGGGTACCCAAGCCGCTCCCTTCTCCAGGGAATCGTCCCACCCAGCAATTGAACCTGTGTTTGTTTACTGATGAGCCACCAGGGAGGCCCAAACATTGAACTACCCATCTTCAAATGTCTTTTACATGAAAGAGAAAAGGAAACTTCTGTATAGTTTGCTCTGTCGTTACTAGCTAAACCCAGTTTTAATGAATATAGAAACAGCAAAACAAGTCACCCAGAGTTCTACCTACTTATGGGTTGTATTTGACCTACAGACAACTTTCATTTGAAGTATATAGTTTCTGGGGAAAAAGTGAATTTCTTTATAATGTTAAACATTGAGTCGTAAAATAAAAATATAGATACCTGGCTTATCTTGGGGCTTCCCTGATAGCTCAGTTGGTAAAGAATCCACCTGCAATGCAGGAGACTCTGGTTCAATTCCTGGTTCGGAAAGATCTGCTGGAGAAGGGATAGGCTACCCACTCCAGTATTCTTGGGCTTTCCCTGTGGCTCAGCTGGTAAAGAATCTGCCTGCAATGCATGAGACCTGGGTACGATCCCTGGGTTTGGAAGATCCCCTGGAGAAAGGAAAGGTTACCCACTCCAGTATTCTGGCCTAGAGAATTCCATGGACTAAAAATCAGAAGATTTGGCATCCTTGAAGTCTCCCTCTTGGTATCAGATGGCTGAAACAGAAGTGACTGACTTCCTTATTGGGCATGAGCTTTCCTTGTTCATTCATTCACTCATTCAGTACTTATTGAGCTTATATCCTGGTAACCTTGGGCTTCCCTGGTGGCTCAGATGGTAAACAATCTGCTGGCAATGATAGAGACATTGGTTCGATCCCAGGGTTGGGAGGATTCCCTGAAAGAGGGCATGCAACCCACTCCAGTATTCTTGCCTGGAGAATCCTCATGGACAGAGGAGCCTGGAGGGCTACAGTCCATGGGGTTGCAAAGAGTTGGATGAGACTGAGCAACTTTCACTTTCAGAGTTCCTACTTTCAATAGTTTAGTATATTTTCTAATATAGTCGAGTT
>NW_011495014.1:11711384-11724368 GCF_000754665.1 Bison bison bison
GAGTTATTCTGTTTAATACAATTTTATGTCAGACTTTCTTTTCTTATTATTAAAACATGTCTTTTCCTACGTGAAGGAGTCATATTTTGTTGCTTGTTTCTTTCATAGCTGTGTTACATTGTAATTTGTAGCAGAAATGATTTTTGGTGACTGTAGGTGACATCAGAAAGATGCTCAGAGAAATAGTGGTGATGTCAAATAGCATCAAGAGCACACCAAAACTGTCATGAAAATTCATCCAGGATAAGGTCAGGAAACCTAGGCTAGAGAAGCCTGTTATTTATAGGGTTCATTTTTATAAGACTTGCTATTTAGTTTATGCTTGCACTAATTATCAACCTTCATATGGAAATAGACTATTCAGCAAAGCATTCAAGTTATGAGTGTCTTTGTTCCTATTTTGCTACCAAAACATACAGTGCTTTAAAGGGTACGTATAATAAGAATTTCTGATTTTTCCTTTTGGTGTTCAGTACACTATTTTCATACTATTGTATTTTTGACTAATTTAAATAATTAGTTTCCATACAAAAAATATGTGCACAGCTTTAAAATGTGAGTACTATCTTAACCTCAGTACAATTTTCACCTTCTGTTCTCAGTTGTGTAAAGAAAAAAAGAACAATTCGTTATTTCTATAACCTAGGGTGGATGAACAATGCATATTGATTAGGTGCATGTCTAAATTAGACTTATTGAAACCAAACTGAAGGATTACATTTAAAGGAAGATAAAGTGCCAAAACATTATAATTGAATTTATCAAAAATTAATAAGTTTAAAGCATGTTGTAATTATAAAATTTTGCAGACTCAGATACCAAGTATTATTCTTTGGGGAGTTGAAAAGTCTCCTTATTTTAATTCCTTTAAAGAAACCCATTGATGTCTCTTAACTTTTATGGTTTTCTATTTTAAACGTAAACTCATAGCTCTAGGCAGTGTAAGGTGACAGGACATGCTGAGAAATACTCATGGGACCCCTTGTGGAATTGTTCTGCCATCACATCAACAAATCCATTTGTAGCTCATTCTCTGAGGACTCACCCACACCTGACAGGTGTGCCAGACAGGCATATTTTTTTCCCCATAAACTGAAGGATGCTATAATTTTTGCATTTGGAAAGCACGTGAAATGTAAGCATACAAAAAGTCAAACTTGTGCTCTAAGAGATTAATATAGGAAGCATTTCTTGTCTCAAGGAACAAGTACACTGATTTTAATCATGAAATTTTGTTCATAGGGATATAATAGGAAATTGAAAGTGAAATTTATAAGCAATCCTAAATTGAGGATTTTACACTATATAAGCCATCCTCTTCTCAATTATGTAAATACTATTACCTGTTTATTGAAATACTTTTGGGGGTCATTATACAGATATTGAACTGACTGAAAATATCATTATCTCAATGTCATTCCTTTCAAGTGAACAAGCTGCTCTGTGTGAATGTGTTATCTGTTTAGTTCAGTTCAGTTCAGTCGCTCAATCGTGTCCGACTCCTGGCGACCCCATGAAGCGCAGCACACCAGGCCTCCCTGTCCATCACCAACTCCCGGAGTTTACCCAAACTCATGTTCATGGACTTCCCTGGTGGCTCAGATGGTAAAGCGTCTGTCTACAATGTGAGAGACCTGGGTTCGATCCCTGGGTTGGAAAGATTCCCTGGAGAAGGAAATGGCAACCCACTCCATACTCTTGCCTTGAAAATCCCATGGACGGAGGAGCTTGGTGCAGGCTACTAACCATGGGGTCGCAAAGAGTTGGGCATGACTGAGCAACCACTTCACTTCACTTCGTGTTCATTGAGTCGGTGATGCCATCTAACCATCTCATCCTCTGTCGTTCCCTTCTCCTCTTGTCTTCCTGTTATCTGCAGGAGTAATTATATTAGCTGGAACTTTAAGACAGAGAAGTGTAACTTTTCCTTCACCATCAATATTTTAAGTGCTTTCTCTGAACAATGCTCTCCGCTATGAGATTGGGTGCTGTTTCCAAGAAACTTTCATTTTTTCTTATGTAAAAGATTGACTTAAAAAAAAAACAAAACACTAACATATTCCTTGAGTAATTACTATCTAATTTCTTTATAGAAATGTATCGTTGAAGAATGAAAGTGAAAGTAAAAGTGAAGTCTTAGCTGCTCAGTTGTGTCTGACACTTTGTAACCCCATGGACTGTAGCTGTCCAGGTTCCTCTGTCCATGGAATTCTCCAGGCAAGAACACTGGAGTGGGTTGCCATTTCCTTCTCTTGGGGATCTTCCTGACCCAGGGATCAAACTCAGTCTCATTCATTGCAGACAGGTTCTTTACCACCTAAGCCACCAGGGAAGCCTCATTTAAGAATACTCAGTTCAGTTCAGTTCAATTCATTTCAGTCGCTCAGTTGTGTCCGACTCTTTGAGGCTCCATGGACTGCAGCACGCCAGGCTTCCCTATCCATCATCAACTCCCAGAGCTTGCCCAAACTCATGTCCATCGAGTCAGTGATGCCATCCAACCATCTTATTCTCTGTCATCCCACCTCCTCCTGCCTTCAATCTTTCTCAGCATCAGAGTCTTTTTCAGTGAATCAGTTCTTTGCATCAGGTGGCCAAAGCATTGGAGTTTCAGCTTCAGCATCAATCCTTCCAATGAATATGCAGGACTGATTTCCTTTAGGGTTGACTGGTTTGAACTGCTTGCAGTCCAGGGGATTCTCAAGAGTCTTCTCCAACATCACAGTTCAAAAGCATCAATTCTTTGACACTCGGCTTTCTTTATAGTCCAACTCTCACATCCATACATGACTACTGGAAAAACCATAGCTTTGACTAGACTAGAATAGAATAGAATAGTAGTATAATACACACTACTATATATAAAATAGATAATCAATAAGGATCTACTACATTAGCACAGGGAACTCTACTCAATACTCTGTAATAACCTATAATGGAAAAAGAATCTGAAAAAAAGATGGATATATGAATATATAACTAAATCACTTTTCTCTATATCTGAAACTAACAAAACTTTGTAAATCAAATATATTCTAATATAAAATGAATAAATAAAAGAATATGTGTTTTGATGACAGATTAATAAACTAACCCTGGTACATGCCCTGAAATGAAGAAAAACTGTGAAACCAATTTAAATTCTTCTACATTGTATTAGTCTCACCTCTGCTTGAGTCAAAGTTCTTCCTACCCCTGATGCCAAAGATTATATTCTTCATTCTTCAATCTAATATTCCTATTTCCTTAAAATATAAAGTAATTATTATTCTTAAATTCAGGTGCTGGTGGACAAAAGAAGATTTGAAGCTTCTCAGTGTTCCTCCCAGAAACCAGAAGGACAAGGAGAACTAGCCAGGAAATATTTTAATGTGTGGAGCTCCCTGTCTGTTCCGCACCCATGAAATCAGGCCATACATGTAGAACGTGTATGCAGATAGCCATTTACAGATTGAGCACCGAATGATGGAATGGCCCGTCGATACCTCATCTGAGTTGGTCAAAAGGCGGAAATAATTCTCCTATTATTTCTGTCACTGTCAGGGTTCAATTGAATCTCTAGAGAAGAAAATATTCTGCCATTGTTCACCTCCTTGAGGTTCACATTTATCAGAAACTACCTGTTTGACATGATTATTCTCTCTGTGAAGAAGGGGGACCATATAATGCCCCCTATAGTGGAGCATAATGGAGGGATCTAACCAAATTAACTTCTCATTGGATTTTTCCTGGTAACATTTATAAGGGTCACTGTGAAGAAGCAGGAGGCTAGGACAAGCTTTGGTAAGTGATGGTGGTGGTGGAGGGACCCTGTAATCGGGAATAAAGAATTACAGTGAAGTGTCAGACAAATAAAACTAGTGTTTGCGATGTCATTCCTTCGACCGATTCTACTTCCCATGCGTGTACTTCACACATATAAGTTCAGTTACATATTCTTTATATTAGACTGATTCATCATGAATGGAACTCTTCATTATGATCTTTTTATCTCCCATATCCCTTGCTCCTATAAAGTTTTCTCATAGTTTTGCCTGCAGACCTGGCCTGCTCTGCTGCAGTCCGTAGGGTCATGAAGAGTCGGACACAACTTGGTGATGGAACAACAACAAAGTTGTTTTGGAATTGCACCCTAGATGGGTCGTGTATCCTTAGTAGATTTAAAACTACACAAAGAAGAGGAAAAAAAGAAGAAAGAAAGGAAAGAGGAAGGGAGGAAGGAAATAAAGGAGAACATTGTCTTTTTGGTTATTTATTCTGAGAACATTTCAAAGCCACAAGCTTAGAGAAAGAAATGCTTCTCTTTTGTGGGGGAGTTGGTGGTAGTAGGGAGGCAGTCGAAGGTTTGATATTTATATTAATACATTCATGGATTCACCCTTGCAATAATAGCATCTTTTCACTTGAGGAAAAATTTAATGAAAGGAAGAGGAGCAGTTTTAATGATAAATTACTCTGTGGTTTCTTTAAGGATGTTTTGGACCCTTTTAAATTTATGTAGCTGCTTGCTATAGCAACTTTTGGGAAGGACGCACTAACCTGGAAATGGTTCATAAAAACTCACGTTGTCTGGATGAAGGCCTCTATTTTCTCTGTGCGAATGTTTTTTTAACAGCTGTCGAGTCCGTATATATCTTTTCAGTCACTATATCTTCATTTTCTATACATCTCTCCATTGTAATATCTTAGTTTCTATTCAGTTGAATGTCATTCACATACAGTCAAGAAATATACCTTTAAGTTGAACATAAATATACTACAGACTTTTGTGCCCGTGGTCAATACAAGTTATTTGAAGCAATTGATCAAGTCCACATCTCTGCCTAGTTCTAAGGCATCTCCTCCTCATAGCATGTACTAAAGAAATGCAAATTAATTGATGTGAAGGTCATATAAATCTCATACACATCAATAATTTTTCATACTTTTAATAAACAGAAAGGGTCAGCAGGGGAGGGAACATGGAGACCATCCTCACATTTTGTCATCTTTTTCTTTTAATCTTGAGGAGTTCATTTCCCTAAAGCCAGAAATAGGAGATGGCAAGGAGGTCATGAAAACTGTCCTGGGAGAAGCTGAGGTATCTAAACTGGATCTGAACTTTATCTGAGCATTGATAACCACCACTGCTTTCACCATCACCAATTTCACTCTTTTTTTTCTTTAGGGAAAGTTGTAAATTCACAAAGATTAAAAAATTTCTCCTTTCTTTACTTTTTCCTTCCTCCCTTCCTCTTTCCTTTCTTTCTTCTTTTTTTCCTCTTCTTGGTTTTTTTTTTTTTCCCCTTGGTCTTTGTTGTTCTTTAGTTGCTAAGTTGTGTTCAACTCTTTGCAACCCCATGGATTGTAGCCTGCTAGGCTCCTCTGTCCATGGAATTTTCCAGATGACAGTACTGGAGTCAGTTACCATTTCCTTCTCCATTTTTGGCATTACTTAGCTTTTTACAGGGGCTTCCTAGGTGGCTCAGTGGGCAAAGAATCTGCCTGCAATGCAAGAGACATTGGAGACACCAGTTTGATTCCTAGTGTTCAGGAAAATCCCTTGAAGGAAGGCATGGCATGGAGTAGGTACTCCAATATTCTTACCTGGAGAATCCCATGGACAGAGGATCCTGGAGGGCTACAGTCCACGGGGTTACAAAGAGTTGGACATGACTGAATTGACTGAGCACGCACGAACACACCTTCTTACAATCTTTTAACTTCTGCATGATTCCCTCTAGCTGTGCAGAATCTCCCACCTCATACATGCCCTTCTTCCTGCCTTATCTGTACTTCCTTCCCCTGCTCTGTCTTGGTTTAATGTATTGCAGAACTTATATAGCAGAGACTTTTGTAAGCTAAGCACTCATCCGTCTGGGCTAGTACCTGTCTCTATTTTCCCATCTTCTTCTATTTAATTTACTAGGGAGTGAAATAACTAGAATTAGCAATTGCAGCACTTCCGGAACTCACTTTTGGGATTAATATATACCCCACCATGGAGCTATTATTCCGTGGAGAAATCATCTCAGTTGACATGGTCAGAGAAATTAGAAATTGTCAAATAGGAGTTCTCCTATGATCAAGACTGTAAAACCTGCTAGAAAAATTAATAGGCTCATCCAAGATAACTTACTAAAATGTATTCTTAACTGCACTACTGTCTTTTTCTACCATGATTCATTGGGTATAGACTATAGTTTTCTTCATTTGTCCCTTGTAGAGATTACAATCAGCATTTGGTTTAGAAGATAGTTTTACAAATGTTTGCCTTACAAATTGCTCAGTGCTTAGGGAGCTTTCTAGATGGTGTTGCTAGCCTTTTTCTAGCCGAGTCATCTTTTTTTCTTACTAACTCATATCAGTAAATTTGTTCACAAAAGTAGAAACATTGCCCATCTGTAATAAACATCCCTGAGTGCAGTAGCCATCACCAGAGAAGAGCACTTTTATAGATATTGTGCTATTTTCAGGCTTGCTGACCTTTTGCCTCTTTATTGGTTGCTATAGTGATGATCTGAGCTCTGCTTAATAGAGCTTTACTAAAATGAAAGCAATCAATAAGCTTTTTAACTATAATGTTTATATTAATAGTTCCTAGTAACATGTATCAAAATAAAATTTATCCATATAAATGTATCCAATAATGGAATTTTATTTTTTAAAATCATGTGTCAGTACAGGTTTATGTAAATTGCAAATTATTAACTGCATTCTGTGGCTTTCTTAGAATTCTGGAAATACTTCTGTGAGGACATAAAAATATGGATCCAACTTGAAATGTAGATTTGAAAGACTATTTTGAAGTGGACAATAAAGCTTTTTCATAACAGCAAATTTTTGAAGTTGCAACTTCCATTGTTGATGGTTTCTTAAGCAAAGTCAAGTCTGAGAACTTTTTAGCACCTTGTCCTAAGAACATTCAAGGCCAAGCTGTCCTTCTATGCACCTGTACAACTTCTAATGATTTCAGAGGAACCCTGTGACACTCAGAACAGTTTGATCCACCGAAATTCACCTGGCAAAGTAAATAGAAGAGCATGAAATATGTTTCCAAAGCTCACTTAACAGTTTTAAATCTTTTATTCATTAGTAGTAGATAGACTACTATTTTAGGATTATAGTGAAACTTTCGTGAACACATTTTTGAGGACTTTGATGATTTTTCCTTTAGAATTAAATAATATTTATTTTTGAATTATGTTCTCATATTCTGATTAACATGTTGTAAGTGAAATTCAAGTACATTTAATATAATAAGCTCTCTTGGACTGTCATTGCAAAGAAGGAAGTCTGAGAAATGACTTAGTTCTTCCTCTCATGAAGAACTAGCATATGTGCTTTGGAAGGAATTGGATAATAAGTAAATGAATATATGATGTTCCAGATAGTGATAAGATTCAGGAAGTTAAATAAAATAGGAAAAAGGTATAGAGAATAAACAAGCAATAAGAAGGAGATACTATTTTAGATAGAGTTGTCAGCCAAAACCATCATCTCCTGCCTCAGTTATTGCATCAGGTTTCTAATTGGGCTGTAGGTATTTTCCAGGTAAGCATCTTTACAGCAAACATTTTTGCAGCAAACAGTTTTTGTCATATAACTAATTGGCCTCAAGGCAATTTTGCTGTAGAAGATCAAATAACTGGCTGACACTTTGGTTTGATAGTTTGGTTTCATTTCTCCATTGATGGAGTGCCCCCATTTTTATATTACATGAATGTTAGCTGTCATAATGGTCTATAGAGTGATGAGTAGATGTTGTTGATCTTAAAACATTGGATGACAACAATTACTGAAATGTGAAATAAGAGAAGGTAAAGCCAAATTGTGTACGGTACTAGAAAATGATAACGTTGGTTTTCAAATCCTTTGGTGACTTGAAGGTGCAGAGTTGAACCCACATTTTCCATGCAACTTTGGAATGTCTGTCAGTGGACATGGACTATCAACATGTGACATATTTATCAACATGTGACAGTTTGCCAAGAACGAACAACAGCAGAGAGACTTTCACAAAGCAATACAAAACTCAGTTACAAATATACACCCTAGTATTTGGAAACGGATACCTCTCTTTCTCTTTTTAAAATTTCTTATTGTTTTTTGGCTGTGGTGGGTCTTTGTTGCTGCATGTGGGCTTTCTCTTAGTTGCCGTGAGCAGGGGCTGTTCTCTACTTGCGGTGCCTGGGCGCCTCATTGTGGTGGTTTCTCTTGTTGCAGAGCACAGGCTCTAGGGTGCTCAGGCTTCAGGAGCTGCAGCACATGGGATCAGTAGTTGTGGTTTTCGGGCTCTAGAGGGCTGGCTCAGTAGTTGTGGCACAGGGGCTTAGTTGCTCCGTGGAATGTGGGATCTTCCTGGATCAGGGATTGAACTGGTATTCCTTGCATTGCAAGGCAGATTCTTAACCATTGGACTATCAGGGAAGCCCTGGTACCTCTCTTAAGGAAGGAATACATTTTAGTGAAAAAGTGTTGCACTAAACGAGGAGATGAATCAACAAGCCTATATATATATAAAATACTATGATCAAAAGACTTGGAGGACAAGTTCTTAGGTACAACTCACTGCTGCTGCTGCTGCTAAGTCACTTCAGTCGTGTCCAACTCTGTGCAACCCCATAGACGGCAGCCCAACAGGCTCCTCCGTCCCTGGGGTTCTTTAGGCAAGAACACTGGAGTGGGTTGCCATTTCCTTCTCCAATGCATGAAAGTGAAAAGTGAAAGTGAAGTCGCTCAGTTGTGTCCGACTCTGTGCGACCCCATGGAGTGCAGCCCATCAGGCTCTTCAGTCCATGGGATTTTCCAGGCAAGAGTACTGGAGTGGGGTGCCATTGCCTTCTCCTACAACTCACTAAATCAAATTAATTATTTATGCAGTATCACCATGAACCTTTACACATTTTAAATATATTCACATATTTCATATTTAACTATAAAATATTTAAAATTTTGTTATTAATTTTCACATTTCATTGTTTCCTTTTTTTTTTTTTAATGTTTATTTACTTACTTTTTGGCCACGCCAAACAGCATATGGGATCTTAGTTCTCCAGCCGGGGATTAAACCCATGCTCCACACATTGGAAGCATGGAGTCTTAACCACTGGACGGCCAGGGAAGTCCCTCATTGTTTCCTTTTTAATGTCACCCTTTTATTTTTTGTTATTTTATCTTTTACAGCAAAACTGCCTTATGGCCAACTAGTTATTCAGCAAAAATATTTGTGGCAAAAATGCTTACACTGAAAATACCAGACACGCTGTAATTGGTTTCTTAGCTTTTACTTTCATTCCCCTAGCCTCTGTTCATACAGCAGCCACTCAGAATATAAGTTAGATACTATCTTTTGTCTGTTCAAAACCCTGCAACAGCTTCTACTTGGAATAAAATTCAGAGTCCTTTTAGCCTGCAAGAGCCCACATGACTCTTCTCTCTTTGACCTCACTGACCCCATTTCCTTTCACCTTTCTCCTTGTTTACTGTGCTCCAGGCAAAGATTATTCCTGAACATGCCCAGTAGGTCTCTGCCTCAGGGCCCCTTGTTACATTTTATTTCCTTCTGCTGAGAACAGGCTTCCTGGAGCTACTTCCCTTATTGCTCCCTGATACCTCCCCGGAGTGGCCTTCCGTGACCAGTCTGTCTACAAGTCGCATCCCACATCAGTCTGTCTCTTTATTGGACTTTATTTTCTTTGACTTAGGATCTCTTGCTTTTGTTTCACGTTTCCGTCCGTGGGTATGTGAGAGCATAAAGCACCACAGAGCAAGCATGCGGGCTCTCTCACTCGCTGCCCTGTCTCCGGCACCTGGAATAGTGGCAACGTGTTGTAAGAGCTCAGTGATCATCTGTGGCAAAAAGGAGCGAACATGCCTTGAGGATGGATGACTGAAACATGGGGAGAAAGTACTCATGAAATGTTAAGTGATTTGGAGGCTTTAAAAAGGATCCCGGGTGCTAGAGCTTTCCACGAGATCCTAATCCCGTCTCCACTGTCACCTGACAGAACCTAACCGCAGTTGCATCCTAACCTCAACTCTCTTTCCCTGCCTTCGCTTTTTACCACAGAAACTCTTTACCAACTAGCATGAATGGATATTGTGTAGCTGCACATTATAGATGTGAATTTTTGGTGACTGCATTTCCAGTTCTAAAATACTTAACATGGATTGACTTATGGTCATGTTCTTTCTTTTCTTAATTAAAGCATCACCAAACGCCCCAAAGCTTGGACCCATGGAGCTGACCATTGTTGTCACCATGCCAGTTTTCCTCCTGTCCATCGCTTCAGTGCTGACAGTATGGGCATGCCAAGGTCGACAGTGCACCTACAGAAAGAAAAAGAGACCGAATGTGGAGGAGCCCCTCTCTGAATGCAATCTGGTAAATGCTGGGAAAACTCTGAAAGATCTGATTTACGATGTGACTGCCTCTGGATCTGGCTCTGGTATGCGCCTGTTGTTCATTTTTTCAGTAAGAAAAATTCTTATTTAAAAATAAATCCCATTTTTTTTCTTAAAATTTTTTATTGTGGTAAAAGTCACATAATATACAACACACTATTTTAACTGTATTTAAGTGTAGAGTTCAGTGGCGCTAACGACATTCACATTGTTGTACAGCTCTCGCCATCTTCCCATCTTCTGAAATGTTCACCTTCCTAAGCTGAAGCTGTGACCCCGTTAAACACTAACTCTCCATCCCCTCCCCCATCTCTCCCCCCATCCCCCAGCCCCTGGCATACCTATGTACTTTCTGGCTCTATGACTTTGAGTCTTCTAGGTACCTCGCTTTTTAACAAAAAAGGGGCCCAAATATTATTAATTCCATTGTTTAAAATACTTGATATGGTACACGGTAAATTCTGGCATAGAAACTTCTTTCAGCATTTGATGAAGAGTAAAAACTGTCCTGGCCTAAAGAATTAAATCTTCTCAATTGCTTTTTGTGCCTTTAGGTATTCAGATTCTTATTTTCACGTGCCTTCAGAATTTATTTCTGAAGCCAGGAGTTTCTTTTCTCAGACCTCTGCCACATTCTGGTTAGTAATAATAGTTGTTGCTGTCTTGGTCATGTTTCAGGGGCACAAAAGAGTTATAGGGCTTAAGCATTGAATTCTGGGGAAAAGATATTAGTTATGCAAAGTAGTGTTATTTGCTTGTGATTATGAAGGTCTTTGGAATCTGTAGTCAACCCCTGGGATGTGTGTGTGTGAAGTTAATAGGGAGCTGACCTGAAATTCAAATTAAGAATATGTTCTTAAAGCTTAGAAACAAAAGGGAAGAGTACAACATTCCTGTGTTGGCTGCTGCTGCTGCTGCTGAGGTTATATGGTAACTCTTTCCCTCTTTAATGGAACTTCAGAACCCCCGATGAAGCTGTTCAAAATACCAGGCTGTGTTTTGGCTTAAATGAGCCTTTCTCATAGCACAAAGCATCTGAGGGCTTTCTGGGTTTCGGGTGACAGAGCAGCTTCTCCCTAGTAATCACAAACGCCCTAAGATGGCAGAGGACTCCCAGCTATCATGTATATTTCAGCACATGGTGCTGCAGAAACATGAACTAGGGTGAGCCTCAGTGAACCATTTCGGTCATTCCTGCTTTGGAAAGATCATTAAGGATGATTACCCCCAAACAGATTTTGAAAACTTCCCTTGCCCATGGCCTTTAGGAGCATCCAAGCAGGCACAATTAACAAGGGCAGATGACAGAGGAGTGGGTAGCCTCTGTATGGGCATCCATATTTAACACAAAGCCGCTTTGGACTCAGAAGTATTTATCAGAAAAGAGACCTAATTACATCATCCAGAAAGCCCAATTAGGTTCCTGGCTCTGGGGGCATGATCACTTGCTGACTGACCAAAGCCTCAGTGTTTACACCACTGCACAAATCAGGAGACATGTTTTCAAAGGAGAAATATTGAAAAGAATATCTCCAAACTGTGAAGCTTGTAAAATACATCCAAATTACGTTGTTGTATAGAAAGATGGCACTTTTTCTTTAAAAGTAAAACCTGTTAGGATTTAATACTCTTTCTTCCTTGAGTGTTACATTCTGGGAGCCACTGGGCCTTAATTTCTTGAGCCCTGGCGATATTCTAGGCTCAGAATATTGGCCCAGAAAGCTCTGATTTGTGCCAACTTCCTTGAAATCTTGTATAATTTCTGAAATGTTTAAGTGATTAAATAGCCATCTATTTCATCCCCACCAAAACATTTTATTTTATTTTTTTCCACCAAAACATTTTAGTTCATATGAAGATGTAAAGCAGAAATACATGTTTTGGAGCTACTCCTATTTTTAAAAATAATTTGTTTATTTTCCTATATATGGCTGTAGTGGGTCTTTGTTGCTGTGAGGGCTTTTCTTTAGTTGTGGTGTGGGCTTCTCATTGCTGTAGCTGCTCTTCTGGCAGAGTGCAGTCTCTAGGGTGCACATGTAGTTACAGCAGGTAGGTTCAGTAGTTGTAGGTTCTGGGCTCTAGAGCATAGGCTCAATAGTTAGTTTCTCATATACTTAGTTTCTCTTCGGCAAGTGGGATCTTCCTGGACTAGGAATTGAACCTGTGTCTCCTGCATTGGCAGGCAGATCCTTTGCCATTGAGCCAACAGGGAAGCCCTGGCACTACTTCTTGAATATGTTTAAGATGATCAGGGATTTCCCTTTCTAATAAAAGAAATGGAGATTTTATAACTGGAAGCTGAGTATTTAGTTTAAGAAAGTATTCATGAGCCAGGGCATACAATCAGAAATTAAGTTTTTTGGTATTTTTGTTCATCTTGAAACCTAAATCTAGACTTAACTAATTGCTGGACCCTCTCTTTAGATTTTTCTACATTCTTTCTTAAAAGAAAGCTGTAAATGTACCCAGACATGGATGATTTTTTTTTTTTTTCCTCTAATTTTATTTTATTTTTAAACTTTACATAATTGTATTAGTTTTGCCAAATATCAAAATGAATCCGCCACAGGTATACATGTGTTCCCCATCCCGAACCCT
>NW_011495015.1:0-35661 GCF_000754665.1 Bison bison bison
AAAAGACCCTGAGGCTGGGAAAGATTGAAGGCAGGAGGAGAAGGGGACAACAGAGGATGAGATGGTTGGGTGACATCACCAATTCAATGGACATGAGTTTGAGCAAGCTCTGGGAGTTGGTGATGGACAGGGAGGCCTGGCGTGTTGCAGTCCATAGGGTCACAAAGAATCAGACAGGACTGAGCTACTGAACTGAACTGTACCCAAGGAGGAAATGGTGGGTGTCTCTCTCAGCCACATTATCAGGAGAAGGTACGTCTGGTGTGTTTGTGGGCACCGGGACAGAAGTAGGAAGCTAAGACCAGAAGGCCCAAGCATCCTGAGAGCACAGGAACGGTAGGGAGCCTGCCCAAGCCAAAACCTACCAGCTGTTCCACTGGCAATAAGCCTCCTTCATTAAGGAGGCTAGGTGGGGCAGCGCACCACTGGTAAGGATGTAAACTGGTACAACCCTCCAGGAAGGCAGTTTGACCTTATCTGTGCATGCTGCTGCTGCTGCTAAGTTGCTTCAGTCGTGTCCAACTCTGTGCGACCCCATAGACAGCAGCCCACCAGGCTCCCCCATCCCTGGGATTCTCCAGGTACGAACACTGGAGTGGGTTGCCATTTCCTTCTCCAATGCATGAAAGTGTAAAGTGAAAGTGAAGTCACGCAGTCATGTCCGACTCTTCGACACCCCATGGACTGCAGCCTACCAGGCTCCTCCGTCCATGGGATTTTCCAGGCAAGAGTACTGGAGTGGGGTGCCATCGCATTCTCCGTATCTGTGCATATACTGATGCATATACACTTTCACATGCATATATACTTTCACTCAACAATTCCTTTTCTGTGAACTTATCTAACTCACTAGGCACATGAAATCTTACATGATTATTCATTACAGCATTCTTTATACAGCAAAATGTTTGAAATAACCCAAGTGACTATCAAAACACAGATGAAATAACTCAGGACATATCCATCCAATGGAATACCTTGTAGTAGCTTTTTTAAATTGGAAAAGGAAATGGCAACCCACTCCAGTATTCTTGCCTGGAGAATCCCAGGGATGGGAGCCTGGTGGGCTGCCGTCTATGGGGTCGCACAGAGTCGGACATGACTGAAGTGACTTAGTGGCAGCTTTTTTAAAAATGGAAAAATGAGGAGCAGAAAGAATGAGAAAATGATCCATCTACTTTGTGCGAAGTGTCCAAGATGAAATAAGGTACAAAACACTAGGTATAATATACCAACCACTGAACACACAGGGCAGGGGGTATCCTGCTGGCCAGAAATGGGCTGACTGGTGCCCAGTGTTACTGAGATCAAGCCCACTCTGCTTGCCACACCATAGACCAATGAATGTGAGAGACGAGGGGTTGAGGCAAGGGAGAGATTTAATCGAGGAGCTGGCAGACCGAGAAGGTGACAGGCTAGTGCCTCAAAGTAAGCATCTTACTGGGGTCTGGATGTCAGGTTCTTTGATACATCAGAAGCAGTGAGGAACTAAAGTCAAAAGGCAGAATAGAGAAGGAGATGCAATGGGGAAGTAAAGTGAAAGGGTCTTCAGTCTGGCAAAACATCTCCAAGGGAGTGGCCAGTCTTTAGAAGGGATGTGTTAATCTCTTCTTTTCACAGGTGGGCAGGGACAAACTATCTCTCCACAAACTGAACAAAGGCAATGTAGTTTACAGTCCAGCAGAGGGGCAGGGCCCTCCAGGCAAGCCACTGAGTATGATTATAATAAAAGCAATGAAAAGCAAGTCAAAGAAACAGTTTCCAACATAAGCCAGAATTGGCTTTCTCCCTGCAACACAGTGCTCCGTGTCTGGATCCCCAGCATCTTTCCTACCAGCTGCCCCCAGTCCATGACTGGGCTCAGTCTACTTCTGCAGGAGCTAGGACTCCTCTAATTGGCAGCTGACTCAAGGACTCTCCACTGACCAGCTCAAAACTTGCCAGAGCTGTGCTGTGGTGAGAGACTGCCTACTCAGTCCCCCTTTCTTCCTCTTCTTTGCCCCAGTAGTCGGGCCTGCCTCACAGCCTGAAGACTTCCTTGCTGCTCTTGCTGCCTTTCCCTTTAACCCTAACAACTGGGAGAAGATGTACACACTCCTATTGTTTTATGGGCATAAAGAAACTCCAGAAGAATACTGGCCACTTCTTTGAGGAGTAGTAACGGGGCACACAAGATGACGGGATGGGAGGGAGACTCTTTAATATTTCCGTGTATCTCTACATACACACAAATACACACATATAAATATATATGACAGTAGTACCTATTCAAAAATGAAGTCAAAACGTTACATGCATCTAGTGAAAACGGGGGGAGAGGGCCTCACTGAGCTGGGATGCAGGCAGGAGCCCTGTGGCACTGTGGCATTATGATTTATAAGAAGGCACATATGCGGTCTGCCTCCTCTTGTCTGGCACAGAGTTCACAAGATCGCTGGAATTCTCTAAGTGAGGAGAACAACCAAGTTGTCTCTTGTTATGTTAATGATGTGACTTTTAGGAAGCCACTCCTAAAATCTCAAGAGGAGGGGGTCATTTAGGAACCCAGACCTCAGTTCCGCACTGGCTCTTTCTGAAGTCTGGATTTTAAAACTCCATCAACTGGAAAAGCCACATGATACAAACCACTCATTCACTCAACAGAAAAATAAGCCTTGTTACCCTCCTCCCCGGCCATTCTCCCCAGAAGCCATACAACAACCCCAAAGCACAGAGAGTATGATGCGGGCTGCTGACTGTCTCCAGGACGCCTGCAGTGCTTTTACTCAAGGCCTCATGCCATCTGCCTCCCTCCTGAACTAAAGGAGGGGATTGTGGGGCCACACTCTCCTCTGAATTTCTTTAATATAATCTTCTAGAGAGATCTGGGAAAACAACTTGGTCAGTTATATCTGACTTGGTCAGATACACAGGTTTTTAACTTATTTTATTTTCATTTCTACTAAAGCCGATAAAATTTCTTTATCAGGTGAATACTTACAGAAGCACTAAGATAAGTGATTTATTTTAGCAGATATTCATCTTTGGAGCCAAAGAGACCTTGATTTAAATCCTAACTCTCAGTATCTTGGCCTTTCCACCCCAATTCCTTAGGTGCAAACTGGGGGCAACAGGACCACCTGTATTGTTGACAAGAGGATTAAAATGAGATGCCACGCATAGCACATGGCATAGTGCTGGTTGGCACGTAACAGGAATTTCACAAGTGAAAAAGCCTTCTCCTTTCTCTCAGAGCCCTGCAAAAATATGAAAATTAGACTTCACATTTTCTGGCCAAAGACAATAATCAGTATAAAAAAACCTCATTTTACAGTCGCCCATGTTCCCTTTTCTTTTGCAAAGGGCATCTGCCAGTTACCCCATGTGACTGTTGTTACAGCCACAATCATTTGCTACACTGTTGGTGGGAATTGGGGGTTCCTTAGAAAACTAAAAATAGAGTTGCTATATGATCCAGCAGTCCCACTCCTGGGCATATATCTGGAAAAGATGAAAACTCTCATATAAAAAGAAATATGCACCCTAATCTTCATAGCAGGACTATTTACAACAGATAAGACATGGAAGCAACCTAAGTGTCCATCGATAGATGAATGAATGGATACAAAATATGTGTTATACACACACACATACACACACACACAGAAAGAAAGAATATTATGCAGCCATTAAAAAGAATGAAATAATGTCATTTGCAGCAACATGGATGGACATAGAGACTGTCATACTAAGTGAACTAAGTTAGAAAGAGAAATATATCACTTACATGTGGAATCTTAAAAAAAAAAAAAAAGAAACACGTGAACTTATTTACAAAACAGAAACAGGCTCACAGACATAGAAAACAAATTTATGGTGACCAAAGAGGAAAGAAAGGAAAGGATAAAAGGAGTTTGGGATTAACAGCTATATGTTACTATGCATAAAATAAACAATAAAGATCTACTGTATAGCACAGGGAACTACATTCAAGAATCTGAAAAAATACATGTATACACACATATGTATAACTGAATCATTTTGCTGTACACCTGAAACTGACACAACATTCTAAGTCAACTATACTTCAATTTTAAAAATATATATTTAGGAAGGATTTTTTAAAAGATGAGGGTCCAATAAATTATTTTATTTAAATATTCCACCATTGTATTTTGCAGAGGCAACAGAGCTTCCTCAAAGGTATCATGGCTTGTTTTTATTTTGTGATCTATTTTGTAACTAATATTCCTACCTATACTTTTTTACCTCAGATCTTCAGCAAGAACTACAAAGAAGAAAAGATTCTGGAGAATCAATCAAGTTTCCTGTCAAGTTCCAGTAACGTTTCTGTCTTAACTGCACACAGGAAAGATGAAACACATTCTCAATCTGTATGAAAACATCAACAGTACAGCAAGAAATAACTCAGACTGTCCTGCTGTGATTTTGCCAGAAGAGATATTTTTCACAGTATCCATTGTCGGGGTTTTGGAGAACCTGATGGTCCTTCTGGCTGTGGCCAAGAATAAGAGTCTTCAGTCGCCCATGTACTTTTTCATCTGCAGCTTGGCTATTTCCGATATGCTGGGGAGCCTGTACAAGATTTTGGAAAACGTTCTGATCATGTTCAGAAACATGGGTTACCTCGAGCCTCGAGGCAGTTTTGAAAGCACAGCAGATGATGTGGTGGACTCCCTGTTCATCCTCTCCCTTCTCGGCTCCATCTGCAGCCTGTCTGTGATCGCCGCTGACCGCTACATCACAATCTTCCACGCTCTGCAGTACCACCGCATCATGACCCCGCACCGTGCCCTCGTCATCCTGACGGTCCTCTGGGCAGGCTGCACAGGCAGTGGCATCACCATCGTGACCTTCTCCCATCACGTCCCCACAGTGATCGCCTTCACAGCGCTGTTCCCGCTGATGCTGGCCTTCATCCTGTGCCTCTACGTGCACATGTTCCTGCTGGCCCGCTCCCACACCAGGAGGACCCCCTCCCTTCCCAAAGCCAACATGAGAGGGGCCGTCACACTGACTGTCCTGCTCGGGGTCTTCATTTTCTGTTGGGCACCCTTTGTCCTTCATGTCCTCTTGATGACATTCTGCCCAGCTGACCCCTACTGTGCCTGCTACATGTCCCTCTTCCAGGTGAATGGTGTGTTGATCATGTGTAATGCCATCATCGACCCCTTCATATATGCCTTTCGGAGCCCAGAGCTCAGGGTCGCATTCAAAAAGATGGTTATCTGCAACTGTTACCAGTAGAATGATTGGTCCCTGATTTTAGGAGCCACAGGGATATACTGTCAGGGACAGAGTAGCGTGACAGACCAACAACACTAGGACTCCAACTGTCCTCCCCTTCCCTAGAGCACGAGGATAATTCCACTAACTCTTGTTGTAATAGCTCAATTCCACGTGAACAGCCTTGCTCTAGGGTACAACTTCTATAGCTTAGAGAGGCAAAATAATTACCAAAAAGGCCAGAATACAAAGCACATACAGCCATACACATGTGAGAACTCTGAGCTAAGGAAAAATTTGCTCTTCTATAGATAACTTGGCAAAGGAAATGGCAACCCACTCCAGTATTCTTGCCTAGAGAATCCCAGGGATGGGGGAGCCTGGTGGGCTGCCATCTATGGGGTCGCACAGAGTCGGACATGACTGAAGCGACTTAGCAGCAGCAGCATCACAGGGTGGCCTCTCCTAAGTGCTAGGACAAGCACTCAGGGTATGGACTACAGGGTTTTTGTAAGCCAAAGGTGCCAATAAGTTGCTGCCTACCGCCTGCTCTCCTTTCTGCCCACCTGCTTTGTTGTGTACCATCTCCAGTCTTTCTACAAGCAGGCAGGATGCATCTTATAGTCAAATAACCAGCTTTGAGTTTCCAATAATAAAGGAAGCTTCTCCATTAGTCTTCTTGGCTAACTCAGCATCCCACTGGCTTTAAAGTATTTTCCTGGTTAAAACTCCTTATGCTTTAGAAGCATAAATTTCAAAGGAGGAAATAAATATATAATCCATTTGGTTCTTATGTAGGAATAAATAAAGGCCAGAGGAAGACTGCGGCAAAACGAAGAAGGTATACCCAACCCTTGTGAATCTGTCCAGTGTGCGTGTGCTCAGTCACTCAGTCGTTTCCAACTCTTTGAGACCCCATGGACTGCAGACCGCCAGGCTCCTCTGTCTGTAGGATTTCCCAGGCAAGAATACTGGAGGAGGTTGCTATTTCCTCCTCCAGGGGATCTTCCCAACCCAGCGATAGAACCTGCATCTCTTGTGTCTCCTGTATCGGCAAGCAGATTCTCTACCACTGCACCACATAGGAAGCCCATACCTGTCCAAACATAGAGGTAAACGAAAAAAGTCGACATGTCCCAAAATGCATTTTAAGTAGAGAATGTGTGTGTTCACCAGGTTTTTGGATTATGAGGGAAACCAAGACCAAAACAACATTTCAAGACAGAGCTGTTATGGAGACTCAAGCCAGAGACTGGTGAAAAACATTTAACCTCATTCCCTAGATGAATCTGAGGCAGACAGCATCACTGAAGAATTTCCTCCTACTAGAGCCACAGGAAAGATGCCAGATACTAGCAAGTGGCATCCCCAGCAGGATAAAAGAAACATAAATTGTAGGTTCATCTGTTTTTAAAGACAAAGCTTAAAGAAGAAGCAGATTCTGATCCTAAGTCTTTGCTGAGTCACAGATTAATTTACAGGGATGAGCGATGGAAGGGACAGAGGCCAGATCTGCAGGTACACAGCGCTGAGCGGCTCAGGAGCCAGCAAGAGGGATGGTATCTTGGGAAGAGGCACTTCTTGGCCCCCAGAGTTTCCCTGAGCTGCTGAGAGGAGAAGCCAGCCATAAACAGGACTGCTGGTCAGGTGATGGGTAGAGTATTCGGTGTGGGGAGGGCAGGAGCTTAAGAAGCAGAAGGGAAACACAAGAATTAATGGGGAGGCTGCTGGGGTAGGTATCCAAAAGGTCAATAATTCACTTGAAGCCGAAACCCAGTGTCTTCCGCACCTCCATCCTCCAGTAATCCTTCTTTGATCCTTCCCCCTCACCAAATAAATGACAATACCCCTTTCTCCTCTTATTTCTCTTGAGAGAACATCCAGGACAAAGGTGAAAAGAAGCAAAGACTGAGGAATTCCTTATACTTTTCTTCACTTTAATAGATAAGCTTTAAAAACTTCACCAATATGCTTACTTTTGAAAGCTAACTTTTATCAAATTAAAAATATTCTTTTCCTGCCACTTTCCTAACAGTATTTTTATCGTTGATCAATATTGAATTTTATTTAATGCTTTTTCAGATGATCATTTTTTCCTCCTTTAATTTATTAATGTACATCAGATTAATAAATTTTTAATAACTGGGCTATCTTTCCAAACTTCAAATGAAGATCAATATGTATTATAGCAACCATGGACATATTTACAAAACTAAAATATGTTGTTTTAGAAAAGATTTATTTTGATTTATATTTTTACATACTTGAAATTACCTTAAAGGTATAATTTAATTTATATTTCATGAATGACCTTTAGTGAATTTTATGAGAAATGAGAACAGTACCAAAAAATAAAAACTCAAGGCACATGCTTTCCAGGGAATTCCCTGTCAGTCCAGGGGTTAGGACTGGGTACTTTTACTGCTGGGGCCCAGGTTCAACCCCTGGTCTGGGAATTAAGATCATTCAAGCTGCATGGTGCAACAACAACAAAAGGTATGTGCATCCCATAAATATTCTTTTTAAAATAAAGGAAAAGAAATTATACATGGGCTATTTAGTTGGCTACTCCTCTATGTATATTTAGTGATTTTTAAAACTTATTTTGTGCAGATCCATATTACTACACATGCAACAGTTTGTAGCTAGCAATTCTCACAATCGGGATGACAATATCCCACTGATATTACAACATGATCATTAAAGAAACAGCAAACAACTGTTATTTATTTTACTGACATGTATATTTAAGATCTGTTATTTGCAAAGTATTGCTGAGAAACTAATCCAGTTATTCCTCTTTGCAAATCTACATGTATGCTTCTTTATCCATATAAGTACAGTTTGTACTATAATTAAAAGTTCTGACAGTATGTTGCTGCTGCTGCTGTTAAGAGACTCTAAACACATGTATATTCTCATTCAGTAAAAGTACATCTTTCTTCCCATGCAGTAAAAGTACATCGTTCTTCACATCCCCTAATGTCTCAGGTCAGACTGACCAAGTTCCCCAGAACTCTGTGAAAATAAGGAAGGCAGAGGGCAGGAGGACCTGCAAAAATTAAGTAGACTCCAGAACAGTGTCTCTTGCTTCCATTAGGATATTAATAAATGTACCTAATTTAATTCCTTAAGAAAGTTTTATGTTAGTAGAAGCTATATGATATCTGAGGTAACAAATCCCATGAGCTTTAAATCTGTTAAAAGTCTTCATTTTATCTGTCCACTACTCTTGCCTGGAAAACCCCATGGATGGAGGAGCCTGGTAGGCTGCAGTCCATGGGGTCGCTAGGAGTTAGACACGACTGAGTGACTTCACTTTCACTTTTCACTTTCATGCATTGGAGAAGGAAACGGCAACCTACTCCAGTGTTCTTGCCTGGAGAATCCAAAGGACGGGGGAGCCTGGTGGGCTGCCGTCTCTGGGGTCGCACAGAGTCGGACACGACTGAAGCGACTTAGCAGCAGCAGCAGTTAGTCCTTTACTGTTTTCTGCAGGTTTTAGCAGTCTGGAGTTTGTTGGAAAAGACTATGACGTCATATAGACTTTAAGCAGGATGTCTTGCAGCACTTGCTGAAGAGTGCTAAAACTCCTCTTGGGCTCCCTTCCTCTTGCCTTTTTGATGATATCCAACCCAGGAGTGTTAGGATCACTGAAA
This sequence comes from Bison bison bison, assembly GCF_000754665.1. NCBI lineage: Eukaryota > Metazoa > Chordata > Mammalia > Artiodactyla > Bovidae > Bison > Bison bison. The sequence goes on from NW_011495015.1 coordinate 8,886, forward strand.
ATTGTCCCAATACTAACAAAGCTAAAACACTGATCAAATAAATTCATAGAATATGTCTAGAAGTGGCAAGAACTTCCTTTTACAGAGAGAAAAACACTGTTAGGAGAGGTGAGAGTGATTCAAAATCCACATCACTGAGTCCTAATCCCAGCTCCATATGTACTATTTATATAACCTTGAACAAGATATTTAACTTCAGTAAGGTTTCATCATTCCACCAGCTATACAGGGACCACAGTACTGCCTGTCACAGAGAATTCTGTGAGAAATAAATTTTAAAATACAAGTTTAGTACTATGCTTGGAGCATGCTAAATGCTTGATAAAAGTTAGTGTCTACTGTCATTGTCATTGCTATTATTATTATTATCATGGGCCTTGGTAAAGTATCTGCCTGAAATGCAGGAGACACGAATTCGATCCCTGGGTCGGGAAGATCCCCTGGAGGAGGAAATGGCAATCCACTCCAGTATTCTTGCCATGGAAAACCCCATGGACAGAGGAACCTGAAGGGCTACAGTCCATGGGGACCCAAAGAGTCAGACACAACTAAGTGACTGAACATACACACACTGTTGTTATTACTCCAGTGTCAGACAAATGGGCAGAGCCTTCTGACCACAGTGTAGAAATGCTGCTGCTTAACTTAGTGCTTGGGCTTCCCAGGTTGCTCAGCTGGTAAAGAATCCACCTGCAATGCAGAAGACCCTGGTTCGATTCCTGGGTTGGGAAGTTCCCCTGGCAAAGGGATACACTACCCACTCCAGTATTCTTGGGCTTCCCTGGTGGCTCAGACAGTAAAGCATCCATCCACAATGCAGAGACCTAGCTTCGATCCCTAGGTTGGGAAGATCCCCTGGAACAGGGCATGGCAACCCACTCCAGTATTCTTTCCTGGAGAATCCCATGGACAGAGGAGCCTGGTGGGCTACAGTCCATGGGGTCACAAAGAGTCGGACACAACTGAGTAAGCACAGCACAACTTAATGCTTCCTCTTCTGATTCTCTCACTATAAAGGGCCTGCCCACATCCCCTGTTCTCTTAATCTCTAATTCCAAATACTTAAATATAATCAAAAAGGCCATCTCTGAACTCATCATAACAATTAGCAAGAATTTAGATCTAAAAATCATGCTTTCAGCATCTACATAACCATGGCAAAGGAAAATGTCTAGTTCTAGGAATCCTGAGTGCTTTCCTGATAACTATTTGCATCCTTCTAACTATTTCCATGATACATTGTCACTACAGCTATATATTTACAAATTATTTTGTACGGCTTTCACTAGTTTCTACTCCTAAAAATTATCCTAGCAGGCACATTGATTAGTGCTTAAAAGTTCAGTTTCTGGAGTCGGAAAGAGCTGGATTCATGCCTAGGGAAAATACTGAAGGTCTTCAAAGCCCTTTCTCTCATCTATAAACTGGGCTATGACTCTACCTCTGTAAGGGTTCAGTTCAGTTTAGTCGCTCAGTCGTGTCCGACTCTTTGCGACCCCGTGAATCGCAGCACACCAGGCCTCCCTGTCCATCACCAACTCCCGGAGTTCACTCAGACTCACGTCCCAAGCCTATACAGTGATCTAGTGAGGACTTGATGAGATAATGCATTTAAAGCACTTACCATACATAACACATTAGTTGGTGAATAGATAGTTAAATGACAGCATGCTTTTTTTAATTATTTCTAATATTCAGATAATTAAACAAGGATCTGAGAGTTTAAGCTACCAATTCTTAATCTTAGGTTGTGACCAAATTTATTGCAGAGATAAATATTTCTATCTCTGCAATAAATAAATTTAAAATATTTATTGTTATTTTTATTTATTTATAAAAACAAAAAATATTTCAAACATCCTAAGACATATTTAAAATAAAGCCTTGACTTCCACAGGTATGCTGGAGCAGGCTCCTAGAAACCAACCCTTTAGCAGTATAAATTCTGGACACAATTTTAAATTCTGGACACAGGGCTCTAAAAAGTGAACAAAAGCAGGGAAGTTTTAGAGAAGAGTTACATCTTGAATGAAGGGACAGACATAGGTGAGTCTCTATTTTTTTAGTTTTGAGCTGAAAGGTGAGAGCCTCAGTGCAGTGCAAGGTGATTAAAATTCTCTTATAAAGTCCACCATCTTTCTTGCCTGAGGTACAAGGCCACCAAAGCTGCCAGAAAATGAAGGGAGGTGTCTCGGAGAGGATAAGCCAGAAAAAAGGAGGCCTTAATCTTGTGGACAAACATTGCCCAAGTTTCTGGCTGACTCCTGAACCAAGCATGTTGACGGCAGACTCAACACAGTTTGCATTAAGGTTTAAGAACTAAATTGGCATTTGAACTCTCGGCATTATAGGTGATAAAGGGTTTACAAGACAATTGCATACTACATAAAACCATCAAAATTCCTAGAGGCATATAAAAAAATCAGAGTTTCTACAACATAATACTTACAATTTCTAGAATCGAATTCAAAATTAATCAATATATAAACTAGGAAAGTTTATCCTCACTCAAGGAAAAATTCAACCAACAGAAGCAAACCCTGATGACTCAGATGTTGTCAATATCAACAAAAACATTATAACTGCTACTGAAACAATGTTCAATGGCATAAGGGAAAATATATGCACAATGAATGAACAAAAAGGTAGAAAATATCATTAGAGAAATAGCAATTTTAAAAATAAAAATGAAGTTTCAGAAATAAAACATACAAAATCTAAAATGAAACATTCACTGGATGGGCTCAGTAGTAGAGTGGAGATGACAGCAGAAGAGTTTATAAACTTGAAACTATGTCAGGACTTCCCTGGTGGTCCAGCAGTTAAGAATCCACTTGCCAATGCAGGGGACATGGGTTTGATCCCTGATCCGGGAAGATTCCACATGCCTTGGGGCAACTAAACCCACGTGCCACAACTACTGAGCCTACGTTCTAGAGCCCATGAGTCACGACTACTGAGTCCACATGCTACAACCACTGAAGCCTGCACGCTCACTCTAGAGCCTTGCTCCGAAACAAGAGAAGCCACCACAGTAAGAAGCCCACGTGCCACAAGTGTGATAGAGTACCCCAACTCATACAGCAAATAGTGATAGCACATGCACAGCAACAAAGACCCAGCACAGTCATCAATTACTTCAGGACAAAACAACTGTGTCAGTAGAAATCATCTAATTTAGAAAGAGAAAGAAAAAAACTATGTTTGTAAAACCATGAATAGAGCGTTAGGAACCTGTTACACAACGTTCAAAGGTCTAGCATAGGTAATTCAAATACCACAAGAAGAGGAAAGAGAACTGGGCAGACAAAAAAAAAAACACTAGCCAAAAACTTTTCAAAGTTAGAGAAAGGCATCAATTTAAATGTCCAAGAGGCTCAGCACACCCAAACAAGAAATATTAAGAAAACCATATCTAGCTGCATCCTAGTCACCTGTTGAAAAGTAAAGAGACAACTCTTCAAAGGAGACAGAGTAAAAGAACACATTACACAGACAGGAACAATGAGTCAAATAACAATACACTCACCATCAGGAACAATGAGAGCAGGAAGACAGTTGCACAACGTCCTATAAGTTTGCCAAAAGAAAAACCTGCCAATGCAGAAGTGCATATCCAGTAAAAATATTCTTTAAGAATGAAGCGGACTTCCCTCGTGGTACAGTGGATAAGACTTGGCCTGCCAGACTTGTGCACACAATGGGGGAAGGAGAGGGTGGGACAGATTGAGGGAGTATCATAGAGACATATACATTACCATATGTAAAGTTGGATAGCCAGAGGAAATTTACTGTGTGATGTGGGGAGCTCAACCCAGTGTTCTGTGACAACCTAGAGATGGGATGGGAGATGGGAGGGAGGTTCAAGAGGAAGGGAGCATATATATATACCTATGGCTGACTCATGTTGATGAATGGCAGAAACCAACACAACATTGTAAAGCAATTATCCTCCAATTAAAGTTCAAAAACTTTAAAAAAAGAATCTATCTGTCAATGCACGGGACATGGGCCCAGGCATTGGTCCAGGAAGATTCCAGATGCCAAGAAGCAACTAAACCCATGCCTGACAACAAGAGATGCCACCGCAATAAGAAGCCCGTGCACCACAACCAGGAGTAGCTCCCCATCACCGCAACCAGAGAAATTCCGCACACACCACCAAAGATCCAGCACAGCCAAAAATTAAAAGAAAAATAAATAATTTCTTTTAAAAATGAAGGAAAAACACAGACATTTTCAAGTAAAACAAACTTTAGAGAATTTTTCAACAACAGAAATGCACTATAAGAATTGCCAAAAGAAATTCTTCAGAGTACAGGGAAATTATATCAGAGGGAGTGCATTGCTTCAAGAAGGAACAAAGAACATTTGCAATTGTAAATGTGTGAGTATATATATATAACAACTTTCTGTTAGTTTACTTAATATATACATGACTGTTTAGAGGAAAACTTATATAACATTTTCTTGCCAGACTTATATATGAATAGAATACACAGGATAGCTACGACATAAAGGATTGGGGTGGTAGATGGACTTCTATAGTTGCAAGGCTGCTACATTTCTCTAAAATGATACTACATTAGCTCTAAATATATTGTTAGAAGCTAAAGATGTATATTTAATCCCTAAGTCAACTACTGAAAAAATAATGCAAAGAGAGCTAAAAAGTGAATAAAGAAACTAAAATGAAATTCATTTAAAAATACTCAATAATCCAAAAGAAGATGTAAAAGGAAGAGCAGTAGAAGAAAAAAGAATGAACATAAAATCTTTAAATGGTAATACTGATAAAAAACATATCAGTACTTATATTTAATATTAATGAACTAGCCATATCAATTAAAAGGCAGAGGTGATCAGAACATATAAAAAGTAAAACACAATTATAGTCTGATAAGAAGAGAATCTCTTGAATTTACAAATACATGTATGTTAAAAGAAGATGGATAGAAACATACCATGTAAAGAATAAGCATAGAAAAGAGCAATCAAACTAGAAAAACAAACCATAAGAAAAAATATTACAAGATAAAAAGTGAGATGCCATAGAAATGAGCATGCTGTAGAGTTCTCATTCTGGGAAGATAGAGTAGATGTACTTTTCCTCGTTCCTTCTGCTAACTGCAACTAAAACCACTAGAAGTGAGGCATAATACAAACATACAATTCTGAAAGGTGGTGAGAAAACAAATCAACTAGATATTGTTGGGGCCCAATGAACAGCACAATGATAGTTGTTGTAAACAATGATGGTTGTTTTTGTTATTTATATTTCTCTCTGCCCTGAAATTCCCAGATGTGAGCTGAAGCTAGCAGCTTGAAAGTTCCAGTGGTCATAGGACCAACACACACATACATATCCACAAAGGCCTGATCTCTCTAGTCAAAGGACAAGGAAGAGGACAGGCGAGCAAGAAGGAAAAATTTAGGTAATATTTGGTCTGCTGCTGCTGCTGCTAAGTCGCTTCAGTCGTGTCCAACTCTGTGCGACCCCATAGACGGCAGCCCACCAGGCTCCCTCCTCCCTGGGATTCTCCAGGCAAGAACACTGGAGTAGGTTGCCATTTCCTTCTCCAATGCATGAAAGTGAAAAGTGAAAGTGAAGTCGCTCAGTCGTGTCCAACTCCTAGCAACCCCATGGACTGCAGCCCACCAGGCTCCTCCATCCATGGGATTTGCCAGGCAAGAGTACTGGAGTGGGTTGCCATTGCCTCCTCCGAATATCTGGTCTACTCAAGCAAAAAAAAAAAAACAGAAAAAAACTTATAAGCCAGAGATTTTATCCCTACCAGGCAATAAAGAGCCTCCATCCTCTCCCCTGTGGAGATCACACAGGCATCCTGGACTACTCCTCACCAAGCATCAAGAAAGTGGCATCAGAGTAGGCCTACTGTAGACATTCACCACTGCCCATCAGTAATGAGGCAACCTCCCCCATAACCTGGTATTCTCAGATACCACATAAGGGGCACTAATGAGACACTCTACACATACATGTCAGGGTGGCATCATCAGAATCAAAACTCTTACCCACACCCAGAATAAATAGAAGGCTCTCCCTAGGTCAGGGGAAGCTTAGTGAAGAATCTGGAATTCTACCATCACCTGGAGGCAGGGCCTCCCCTCCTTCCTTGCTGGCAGCATTCGAGAAAACCAGTAGTCAAGCTCAATACTTATTTATGCCAGAAGGTTTACATAAAATTTTTAAAATCACATAAAATAATACCCAAAATATCCAGGTTTCAATTCCAATCACTTATCATCCCAAGAACCATGAAACCTCAATTTGAGTGAAAAAAAGATAATCAACAGATATTAAGAGTTGTTAGAATTGTTTTTAAAATATATTAAAGCAGTCATCATAAAAATACTTAAATAATGAATTGCAAATACATTTGAAACGAATGAAAAAAAAATTCCACAAAAAAAGACATAAAGAACCATATGAAATTTTTAGAACTGAAAAGTAAAATAACCAAATTTTTTAAAAGCTCAACACGATGAACCCAACAGTAGACTGTAAGAGATAGGAGAAACAACCTAATAACTTTAATATAGAAAATAGAAATTACCCAATCTGAACAAGAGAGAAAAATAGACTGAAAATAAGTGAACAGAGCCTCAGAGATTTGTGGGGCCATAGTTAAAGATCTAAAATTCATGTCAAAGAACTGGAAAAGGAGAAAAAAAAGGGGGCTGAGAAGTGCTTGAAAAATAATGGATGAAAACTTCCTATGTAACAAAACACATAAGCCAACAGATTCAAGAAGTAGAGCAAATCTCAAACAAGATAAACCTAAAGAAACCCACACCAAGACAAATCACAGTCAATCGTCTATAAAACTAAAGACGGAAGGAAGGGAGGGAGGGAGGGAGGAGGGAAGGAGACGGAAGGAAGGAAGGAGAAAAGAAAAGGAGGAAGGAAGGTCTTGAAAGCAGCAAGGGAGAAATATTTCACCTATTAGAAAAAAAAAAATTGAGTGATAAGAATTACTAATCAGAAAAAGTTAGAGGTCAAAAGGAACAGCACAATATTTTTTAACTTTTGGTGGGGGGAGAAACTTTCAGCTCAGAACCCTACATTCAGCAAAAATATCCTTTAGAAGGCAAAATCAACAGTCTCCATTTAAGGAAAACTAAGACAATTTGTCACCAGTAAATCTGGAATAATGGCTGAAATTCTCTAAACAGAAAGAAATGATAAAATAGGGTATCCTAGAAAGCTAGAAGGAAGAAAAATGGAAGGAGTAAAAATAGGGATATAGACAATAGATTTTCCTTCTCCTCTAGAGTTTTCTGCCTCACGGATCCAGTATTTCACAGTTATATTTCACAATACTCTGATGTTGAAATTATAATTTTATTTCTTTTTAACTAACTTTAATGTCTAATTGCATGATTACCATGCTTACTGTCTAATATACCCAGTGTAACCATTTAATCTGGTTCTTTGCAGACAGATTTGTTTCAATTCACTGCTTTATCCATTATTGCACCATCAGACTCTCTGGGTTCATGCCTGGGCCCTGCCTCCTCCCAGTAGGTTTCAGGGAATCATGGAGGCAGGCATTTGCCCACTGCGCTTAGCTAGAGCCGACTGACATCCTGGGCCCTCTGGTCTGTGTCCCTGTGGCTTGCCCACAACTTCAGTTGTCAGTCCCTGCAGGACACCTGCATCTGATTCTGTTCCCTGCTCAGCCCCGGGCAGCCCACTTCACTCTCACTGAGAATCAGCCATCATTTACCAGAAGCCCCAGCAGAGTGACTCAAAGGGGCTTGGGATCCCGCCTCCATGGGGAAGCTGTGATGGTGCCCCCCCTCCCTCGCCACCTGTGAGGCCAGAGGACAGGCCCCCAGGCCCACATCAAAGCCACAACACCCCTTCGTCAGCCTTTGGGTCTCAAGGCTTCCCATTCAAACAAGACAGGCAAGCCACTTCTGGCAATGAAATCCCTTCGCGTTCCTTTCAAAAGCCATTATTACCACCACTATTGATCTGACAGAATTTTCTGGCTGACATTTACAGCAAAGGTTATCCAGTAAGCAGGCTGTCTTCCGTACCTTGTCTTCTTGGCTTTGCCCCTTGGATGACTCACCTAAACACCAGCTGCAATTATCCCTTATCTGGCCCCTGTGTGAGGCCCACTGCAGACGCTCTTCCCTCCCCAGGCTGCTTGCTCTGCTCTGCAGGGAAAGCCGCCTGTCACAATCACCAGTTCATCCCACCCACTCACTACACTGGACCCATGAGGAGAAACGTCTGCTTAAAACCGGTGGACTGCTCGGAACTGGGAAGAAAGCCTCTGGCTTTCCCTGGGACACACATTGTCTGTCTGTCCCTGCCTTCCTGCTCCCTGAATGCCAAACCTGGGCTAACTGGACCTCACCAGATTATTTGATGATGAACAGCTGTGTCTGGAATCCTTGCTATAATATCCATCACTTCACAGCTTTCTATGTATCAAATTCTCTCAGGTTTTACTATATTTACGCAACTACACTCACAGAGGAGAACTATTTTACAGTGTAAGAAACTGCATTTACCTTACAGATGAGAATATTGAAGCTCAGGGAACCGTTGCTGAGCACAGGAGGGCTTAGGATTGGTGGGCGACAGGTGTGGAGTACAGTCGTCCAGTTCAGCCTGGGTCTCCTCTCAGCGGCATTCGGACTCCAGGGAGACCAGCTTTCTCTGGATTGCTTTTTTGCTATTGTTTTCTTTTTTTCCTACCAATTCAAGGGAGTATATTCAATCTTTGACCTTCTTTGACCTTCTTTGTCACATTTTAAAAAACTGTTCTCCTCACCCAGGAACTTGGCATGGGGGAGGGGGACAGGCAGGAATACTACTGTTCTGTCTGGTGTACTGACTTCTCACGTATTTTCTGTGAAAGGTTTCTACCACTTTAAGGGAGGAGGCGGGGAAAGGCAGGGATAGTAGGCGTGAAAGAAAACAGGTGATTCTGGATTTTCTTAATCAATATTTTCTACATCTCTAATTTCAAAGTCTGAGGAGGAAGAGGAGTAGTTTAGTCTAAGTCGTTTCTGACTCTTGCGACCCCACAGATCGTAGCCTGCCAGGGTCCTCTGCCCAAGGGATTCTCCAGGCAAAAATACGGAAGTGGTTTGTCATTTCCTCCTCCAGGGCATCTTCCCCACCCCAGAATCGAACCCTGTTCTCCTGCATTGTAGGCAGATTCTTTACCCACTATAAGCTAAAAGTCTGAAAGTGAAACAATAATAATAACAAAGAGTTGCCTAAAAATCAGTGCTTTGGCACCCCTCTCGCGTTCTCCATTTTCAGCTCCAGCAAAGAACACAGAAAGCAAGAAAGAAGGGGAGCAGAGAAGCAAGTGCTCAGTACATAGCTGGTGAGTCACAGCGGTGAAAACAACTTAATTCATCTGCACTGGTAGAAAGTTCCCAGCCGCCTCATCTAAGCTTCAGGTGTCCAAACATATCAAGCATGTTTCCAGATGAAACCAACCCAGAAGTCTTTAAGTCAACATGAAAAAACAGAAAATAGTAGTTCTCTGAGTATCTACGGGCTCTGAGTGGGAGGCGCCTCGTGGGGCCGGGCCAGGCTCTGGCGCCCGCTCACCTGCGCCGCTTCGCGCGGTCCAGGCGCGCGGGTCCGCTGCCCCAACCAGGGTGTCTGCGCTGGGCCCAGGTCCCAGGAACAGGGCGCGTGGCTTTGGTGGGCCCCTCTGCTGCCTCCTTTCCCTGTGGCACCAGCACCAGCGAGGAAGGTGGAGTGGGAGGCCGCAGAAAGACAGACACCAGCCGCGTTAGCAGAATCTCCGGCCCTTAATGCCTCCACCATCCTTCGTCCGTGGAGCAACTCGGGGGCGGTTTTCTACACAGAGGAGCCTCAGAACTTTACGCCAGAGCCACATGGGGAGCAGACACGCGCACACCCCCCTCAACTCACCTGCCGCACCCAGGCAGGTCATTCTAGAACCCAGCCTTCCTATCCAGTGGCTCCATCACACCCTGTGACTTGGAGTCCTTCCCTGGTTCCTCAGTGTTTGGCATCTGAGAAGCGAAGAAAGAGGTTCTGAGAAGTAAGCTTGTAGGTAACCTGCCCACATGTCACTGGCTATACAGGACACATGGCTGCTTCCACCTGCAGAGGAAGCTAGAAAAGTGTGTCCAGCAGGGAATGGGGGCAGCTTAGGCAGCATCTACAAGTTCTACAAAGAGAAGTGGACATCAGTGTGGGTGCTGATGTGAGTGTAGATGGGGGTGCAGGAAGGGATGTGGATGTAGGTGTGGCACAGGCCAGATGGCTGGGACATGCCTGTGTAGTGTGGGAACAATGTAGGTGCAGGCATGAATATGCTTATGGGGGTGCATAAGATAGATTCTTTCCATAAAAAATGATTCATAGTCTTCATTCCTTTTAATCTAAAATGAGTGTTTTTCTAAGTCATTAAATGCTTCAGAAAGCAAATACTGTAATAACATGTAGTGAAAACATGTACAGAGTCTCTCTCTTAAATAGGAAAGTGAAAATACTAGTCTCTTAGTCCCCTCTGGCTCTTTGCAACCCCATGGACTATAGCCCACCAGGCTCTCTGTCCATGGGATTCTCCAGGCAAATGGAATGGGTAGCTGTTCCCTTCCTTCAGGGGATCTTCCCAACCCAGGGATTGAACCTGGGTCTCCAGCATTGCAGGCAGATTCTTTACCGCTTGAGCCACCAGGAAACAGAAGACTCTACTTGTTCAAGGCCTAAGGTTCCCCCTACCTGGCCTGCCCAACCCAGGTATCACAATGGTGGCACTAATGTTGGTGAGGTCCTCCTGGTCACAGACTTAATCGACCTGACTCAGAATTTATGAGGTCAGCAAGAAGATTGGGGCTTCCCAATCTTCAGTGGTAAAGAACTTGCGTGCCAATGCAGGAGATGCAGGAGAGGTGGGTTCGATCCCTGAGTCTGGAAAATCCCCTGGAGAAGGAAATGGCAAACCACTCCAGGATTTTTGCCTGGAAAACCCCATGGGCTACAGCCCATGGGGTCATGAAGAGTCGGACACGACTGAGCATTCAAGCACAAGATTAGTTTAACAGAAAATAATCCTACGAAACACACTGAGGATGTACAGGTCTCCACCAGGTGGGGAGGGTGGAACGTGGATGTCCCAAGGAAGCAAAACCCTGGAGGCCAGAGACAGAAAACACAATTCCAGCCCAGGAGCAAGAGACCAAAGCTCAAGGACAGAGGGACACGACCGAGGGTGGAGAGGCGGCACCATGAGCTGTCACGGAATCCAGTGAGGATTTCTGAGATGTGTAGGGAGGTTTCTGGGACCTGCTGGTATGCTGCTGTGGGGTGAGCCGTTTGGAGGTGGGAAAGCAAGAAATGCCGGAGCCAGTTTGTTACCAGTGGGTGTGAACAAGGAGTGGAAGCATATCCTGAACCACTATCTCTGCAAACACGAGGCTGCAGCCTGATTCCCCGCTGCAGCCAGCCAGTCCCCTGGGTCCAGTTGGTGAGTGGCTGTGAATTTTCTGAAGCACCCCCCACCCCAAGTTTCCCCAAGGGAAACCAGCACCCTCACCACCGACTCCCTCTCCCACATTCAGCCTCAAGCACTAAGGAAGAAAGAGAAGAGACAGAAGTGCAAGAGAACAGGGCAAATGTTTGTCAGAGGAGACCAGGAGCTCCTTCATCAGCTTCGAACCCAGGGTCCCAGGGCAGCCTTCCCCCTTCCCAGCATACCTGCCGCCTGGCTCTGCCCTTGGCCGCCACCCATCCCACTCCTGCTTCAGCTTGTATCTCTCTCTCCGGGCTTCTGCCCCCTCTTGGGTAAGAATGGTAATGTTTAACTCTTATTTAAGGTGATTGGGGATTAAAAAAAAAAAAAAAAAGACAACTCTTTAAAAGACAAAGAGCACTGCCATTTGCACTCAAAGTATTTTTGAGCAACTTTGGAGCACTGAGGCTTCTGAAGAACTCCCCTGGGGTTTACTTTAGCTCCTTGACCTGCTGGTCAGAGGGTGGGATGAAAAGTGGAACTGTGGGCTTCCCTGGTGGCTCAGAGGTTAAAGCGTCTGCCGGTGATGCGGGGAACCTGGGTTCAATCCCTGGATCGGGAAGATCCCCTGGAGAAGGAAATGGCAACCCACTCTAGTATTCTTGCCTGGACAATCCCATGGACGGAGGAGCCTGGTAGGCTACAGAACACAGGGTCGCAAATACTCTAACACGACTGAGAGACTTCACCTTTTCACTTTCTTTCAATTCTGAGACATGTTCACTGCCATCTGCTGACTTTAGAAGGGCCACTAACCCCTGAACTGTTGGGGGAGGGGACACCTCAGGGACCCTGCCCTCTCCTCTGCCCTGGATTATGGTCTTTGAACTGACCATGGCTTTGCTCACTCTAGTCAGGAGTCAAGACAAGAAAGAGGCCAACAGAAGCATGATTAAGGGGCCAGGATGAGGCAAGGTTCCTGTCCCACATCATGGTGGCAAAACTCTCATCCAGGGAATGGCCATGCGCTTGTGCTAGAACCACAGTTAGGCAGTGTCCTGCCTTTCTGCTTTGCACAGGAAGCTAGTCCTGCTAGCCACAAATGCAGCTCAAATCGATTTCTCATTCAAGTATCTATCTCCATTTCTTCCTGAAAATCCATGGAAATGACCGCCAAAAAGTATAAACGGGAAGAAATTCACAAAAGTACTGAGAACAGGTTGGGAGAGGATGTTTCTGTAAGGCCTGCTTTCTACTCTGTCATTCCCAGTGATTTGTGTCCAGCTCTGCCCATGTGGTCAGGGCTGCTGTAGAGTGAAGCAAGAAGCCCCTTGTGGATGAGGCTCCCTCCATGAATCACACCCTCCACTCCAATGCACACGTGACTACCAAGGACAAAGCCCACATGTGGGAAACACAGTTGTCTTTTCCTTAGAACTAGAAAGTTCATTTGTTCTCCAAGTGAGCCCAGTGATTCAAGGAAAAAAGGAGGGGAGGGTGAATAAGAAGGGATGGGACAGATGCAGGATGTTGGGATCTGAAAGGTCTCTGGGAAAGGACAGTTAAGAGTCACTCCCAATCAGAGGCCAGAAAGTGAAAGTCGCTCAGTCGTCTCCAACTCTTTGTAACCCCATGGGCTATACAGTCCATGGAATTCTCCAGGCCAGAACACTGGAGTGGGTAGCTGTTCCCTTCTCCAGATCTTCCCAACCTAGGGATCAAACTCAGATCTACACTGCAGGCAGATTCTTTACTGTCTGAGCCACCAGGGAAACCCAGAGGCCATAAACCTTGCCAAAATCTCAAGGAACCTATGGTAGGTAATAGGAACAATAATGGCAAACTGGAATTCAAGTCCTTCTATGTAAAGCTTGGTAGCTAGTTGGGTATCAGACAGAGAGACCCCTCCTTCAGCCTGACTTCCTGCTCACACCTAGTCCAGGCCCTCGGGCCGCACCCACCCAACTGTGACAGCCTCCTCCCCTCCCCACTGCCCCTGGCAGTCACTTGAATTTGCCCTCAAACTCATTGACAAGCCCTGTATTTTTAAAGAGAGAAGATAAAGAAAAACTTTCAGTGTCTCCCTAGGGAGACAAGTGTAAAACAGTGTAAAATAGATACTTCTTGGCCCTCAAGGCCCACATAATCCCCCCTGTATAACTTCCAGCACACTTGAGTGGCTTTCCTCTTCTATCCCAATTTATTCCCTCAGCTCTTTTTTCTTCTTGTTAGTCACTCAGTTGTGTCCGACTCTTTTCGATCATGGATTGTAAGCCGCCAGGCTCCTCTGCCCATAGGATTTCCCAGGCAAGAATACTGGAGTGGGTTGCCATTTCCTTCTCCATGGGATCTTCCCAAACCCGGGTGTCCCGCATTGCAGGCAGACTCTTTACCACCTGAGCCACCAGGGAAGCTCTTCGGCTAGATCTAGTCAGGCTGTTTCACCATAAACCCAAGTAGCTCCCCATCCCTTGGCCCCTCTTCTCCACAGCGGTACAGACCCGCCCCATCCTGCAAGGCCTTACGGAACATGCCTGCGCACAGATCACCTCCCGTGACTTTACTAGCTCTCGTGTTCCCTCCCTCAATTTTTACACAACAGAAGGTGAAAGGACGCTAACCCTCAAGGGCTCTTCCAGCCGTGGCCCTCGCGCGCCCAAGGGCCCCACACCCACCTGTGGGAGTCAGTCCTGCTGAGGGGAATGCACAGCCCGGCCCCACAGACAGATGTGTTTCCACACAGCACCCTATGGGTCCTGGGCACCAGCCCACTTCTGACACAACGGGCCTGGGGGCAGCCTCTGAGCCGAGACGGCGCCCCTCCCATGTCACACACCAGCCGGAACTCCAGCTGTCCTTTCTAGAAAGTCACACAGAACTCAGACACATTTTACTTACTAGAGTGTGCCCTTATGACTCAAGGGCAGCAGCTCAAAGAGACAAGGAGGGCAAGGTGTGTGGGAGGGGTGTGGAGCTCCCACGCCCTCCAGGTGCCGCCAGGTCTCCAGGTGTTCTGCATCCCAGAGGCTCTCAGAACCCTGTCCATTAGGGGGTGATGGAGGCTTCCCGACACAGGAGTGATTGATTTAAACCGTGGCCCTCGGCAGCTGAACTCCATCTCCAGCTGCTTTCCCCTCCCTGATGGTGGGAGAGGGGGTGGGACTGAAAGTCCTGACCTTTGACCTGTGACTGATTCCTCTTAGATGATTCCAGCTCCTTCAGTTCAGTTCATTTCAGTCGCTCAGTCGTGTCCCACTCTTTGCGACCCCATGAATCGCAGCACACCCCTCATCAACATAACAAAAGACTCAAGGCTTAGTAAATTCCGAGGGTTCCAAGAGCCCTGTGCCAGTAATGGTGACAAAAAAAAAAAACAGATACATATTTCCTGTTATACATCACAGTATAATTTTGTGCTACACAAGTTCATTTGTAGTTACACGGAGTGCACTTGCCCTTGCAAGGGCCTGTTAGAGTGGTTCTTGGCCTGTCAGCTTCTCGAGGGCAAGACACTGACCAGCCACACTCCTGGCCTTGTGAGAGGTACTGCTTACCCCCGTTCAGCTCACCCCTTCCAGTGCCATAGTAGGGTTGATTTCTCCAGCTCACTTTGATGTTGGGTCACAGATGGTGAACATGTGAGCAGAAATAGGAACTCACATCTGTGTGTCAGGATGGGGCTTCTATCGTCCTATGTCCCAAGTAACTAGGAGACTCCTTGCTAATGTGTGCTCAATACATAACATGATGAAAACTAAACCTTTGTTAAGATGCTGAGACTTGGGAGTTGTTTCTTCTACAGAATAACCTTGGTTCTCTAAGTGGGAGTCTTTGACCAACAGCATCTAAGAGGTTATTCAAAAGGTGAAATCTCAGTTCCTGCCCCAGACCCACCAGATAAGTATGGAAATTGTTACTTCAAAGTGGCTGAATCAAAACCAAAAATGGGTGTTCAGAGAGTATGGAGGACAGTGCCTGTTATGTGGGGGCAGAGAGCGTGGCCCTTGGATAATCTACACAGTCATACAAGGACAGGTGGGAATAGGGGTCATGTGCACTGGCTACAGTTGGCTGTATTTGATGAGATCCTCCAAGGAGATGAGCTATAGAGACAGTGACCTGAATACCAGCAGGAGTGAAAGGGACTCAAGATGAGAGCACAACAATGAGAATGCGCCTAACACCCTGTAGCTGCTGGCCTGAAAATAGTTAAGATGATAGGTTTTATGTCATGTGTATTTACCACATGTGTATAAATAAACAAATATGATTCATCAATGATGCATCTAAAACCATCTTTAAAAAAATTTTTTTCAGGAGAATCTGAAGTCAGGGGCTTGAGAGTGGGGAGATACAGCTTTTTGGATTCAATAAGTAAAAGTAAGCAAGTTGAATAAGTAGATCAATTAAATCTCAGATGTGGCACAGGATTAAATCAAGGGGGTGGCTTTCACCACCATCACAAATCCTCTGAGTGGCTCCAAGGAAGCTATCAGCGTAAAGTCCTCAGAGTTTATCAGAAAGATCCAGTAAGTATTTCAGCAGGGCAAAATGGCTCAGGAAAAAGAAACTAAAAGCATTACTCCCTCTGAGTTGGATAGACTCAAGCATACATATTTAAGATGAGAGCAAGAACAAGTCTTGGGGGCAAAAAGGAGAGATGTACAGCAAGCCTGGGAAATAAACAGGCCAAGGTGGGCCCTGAACAATGGGGCTGCACTGGCCACAGGCTGCCACTGAGCCCTGGGCGGGTGAGGCCGAGTCTCCTACTCACTGCTCCTGGGAGGGGTTCATGTCTGTGTGGCCCCTCTCCCACCATCGTTACACTAGGAAAAATATCGGATAAGGTGGCCTTTCAATTTATTGGTCTCCAGATCAAGAGGAGCCACATCTGGGCCCGATGTAGAGACTACCTACCATTTTAGAGTTATTCCCTCCCTGGAAATCTCCACATACACCTGCCACCCACCTGTGAGAACTCAGCCACAGCCCTCGTTCCACAGCACACACAATCCGTGCCTTCTGAATTCATGTTTAGTTGTAGGTAGCACCTTGGACTTTGGACAATGCTTCTACAAGCCTTGAAATAATTCATGGCCCCCAAACTGTAATGGCAGAGATCCCTGAATGGCACTTTCTCTACCTCCCTACTGAGAACAGATAATAACACCAAAATACTTCCTGAAAGACAGAATTCTGGACAGGATATAATGTCACATGTACAATTTTATTTTATTACCAGGAGTTAAACAATTTTGAACTGATAAATGACCATCCTATAGGCGATAAATACCGTCAAGAAAACACCATCACACCTCACCAGTGAACGTCCCTCCTCATTTTGCAGCAGCTGCTGACAAATAGAAGACCCAAGACCCTCTGATTATCAGAGGTCAGAATGGCCAGTTAAAACGGGTGGTCTGGTCTTCCGTTTTATTAACCTTTTTTTGAACACATGTTTTTACATCAAATAAAGTTGCTACAAAAGCAGAAATAGTTAATATACAATAATGTACAACAGTTCTGTGGATTTTTTTTGGTCTGGGGGCTGTGGGCTGGGATTCCAGGCTCATTTAGATATTTACTGAGTCTCTGCATTCCCGATACTTCTTCCAAGTGAAGACTCGTCAGAACACTTGGCTATTTCTGTACTACTATATCAAGATTACAAGACCTTTGAGCATTCCCTCAAGGACCTTTGTAGAGAAGGTCAGACCTTGTCTGCAGCCAGTATCCACCCAGAGCAGCGAGTCAGCCTGATGAGAGTGAGTCCTCAGCAGAGCCACAGGGCAAACCACGAAGGCTAAAGTGTGATCTGCCTATGGGATCGTGGCCGTGGTGACCTCAGTTAGCACTCTGAGAGTGCTGGCGGGCAGCAGGCTAAGTACACATTTGGTTAGCAACAACGACACAACAGCCGAGCACCGAAACCGCTGTGGCAACAGGGCCCCCGAGGCAAGTTGGGCAGCGAGAACCCCGTGTTCCTGGAGCCGGGGATCCTGATATGACCCACATAACTCAGACCCGTGGTTCCCAGCAAGTCATATGGAGCTCACTCATGCCCCTGTGTATACATGGGAATGTCAGCTAAAAGGACAGGATGCATTTGAAGGGTTAGTTGCCTCCTCAAACATCAACTGTCAACAGCCTGCTAATTTGCCCTTTCTAGAAGATTCATAGGTTTTATGCACTTTCCTACTTGAGCTGGTACCAGGACTCTGAGCTGCTGAGTGGGGGTCATGTCTATAGGTTGTGCTTATGCGTGGCGCCCAGGGAGGTCTCCTGGTCAAGAGACCCTCACACTCACCACTCTGTGACCCTAGTGGGCCACTGCTTGTTTACATATATTCCTTCACTGGGGGTAGTCTAGACGTGAATATCCACAACAAAAGAGAAGCTATTAACATCAAAGACAAGAGAATGGAATTCAGAGCCATAAGAACCCAGCCATTCAGATGAGAGCCCTGGGACACAGAGGTTAGAGCCATGCCCAAGGCCCACATCTGCTCCGTGGCCAGGCAGGCCTCCTGGCTTCCAGACCACTGCTTTGACAGCCCTCTGCATCCTCTCCTAGCACCACCCATCTGCAACCTTCCTTTAAAATAAATAGACAATCTCTAGGGTGCTTTCCTGGAGAAGGAAATAGCAACCCACTCCAGTATTCTTGCCTGGAGAATCCCAGGGACGGAGGAGCCTAGTGGGCTGCCGTCTATGGGGTCTCACAGAGTCGGACACGACTGAAGTGACTTAGCAGCAGCGAGGTGCTTTCCGAGTTTCAAGTGTTCTCACGCTTTTTCATGCCTGCCCTGTGGGGTCAGCACAGATGCGACCTGAAATGAGATGATTAAGGTGACACTGCCCATTAATGGCACCCCACTCCAGTACTCTTGCCTGGAAAATCCCATGGACGGAGAAGCCTGGTAGGCTGCAGTCCATGGGGTCGTGAAGAGTCGGACACACTGAGCAACTTCACTTTCACTTTTCAGTTTCATGCATTGGAGGAGGAAATGACAACCCACTCCAGTGTTCTTGCCTGGAGAATCCCATGGACAGAGGAGCCTGGTGGGCTGCCGTCTATGGGGTCGCACAGAGTCAGACACAACTGAAGCGACTTAGCAGCAGCAGCAGCAGCCCATTAGGGGCAGAGTTAGGACTGAACTCCACTTTCCTAGTCCATTCTGCACTGGAAAAGATTTGACTTAGCGGGGCTAGCACTGGGCACCTGGACTTCTGGAGTCAGGCTGCAAACTGCAGACTGTACAGGGACAGGGCTTCAGACTCCAAGACAGACCCCGTCAGAGAAGGTCAAAGATAGCTTGACTGTGGGGTGTGTTCATGGCAGGTACCTCGGGGCCCCGCATGCCCCCAAAACACTCATTTGGAAACTCTGGACCGAGTCAGAATAAAACAGTAAGGAAGAGTCACAAAGATGTTCATGCCATGTAAGGGAAAGTTTGTGGCAAGAGGTTTTCTGTCTGGATTAGTGCAAAAACATGATTGACAGAAATATAATTAAAGAAATGTCATCCCTGTACAATCATGGACACAAGCCATGAAACCAGGAGTTCAGGAAAGGAGAGCTATGGAAAATTCCCACAGCAATTAGACAGAAAATTTCAAATGGAAAGAATCTAATCGCTCTACTCTGCCCCAAAAAGCATGCCGAACTCCCAGAGGCATCACAAAAAGTTAGGGAACTGCTTCTGGGACAGAAAGTGATCACGGACCGTAGTGTGTTCACAGCTTTTCTCCCAGGTCCAGCCATGCTCATCATTCTTAGACTTGCTCATGGAGTGTCACCTTCCCTGAGGACACACTCAGAAGATGGAGGGTGCCGGGGACCCCAGAAGTGGGTGGGAACGGCAGAAAGTGCAGGAGGAAAGCAGGCTGTAAGAAACTGTCACGGGCATTCTCAAGGCAGAGAAGTGGCACGTGCACCTTTGACCCAACGACTGCCGATCAGGGAAAAGCTGCCTCTTAGACACAGATTTGAGGTGGAGAAAAGATGAAGGGAACGCATGGTATAATTTCCAGTTCCGACTGTTCCTAACCCACCTTGGCATAAGGGCGATGAAGGAGAGAAGAGCTGCAGAGAGAAGGACTTTTAGTTCAGTACCTGCTAGGAAACCTACAGGGTGTTCTGAAGCTCTGAAAACAAACAATCTCCTTAAAGGTCTTCCGCATCTCTTGGCTGCGGAAGGCGTATATCAGAGGGTCAATCACAGAGTTACACATGATGAGGATGAGGTACATGTTGAAGTGAGACATGAAGCAAGAGCAGTAGAGGTTGTGAGGACACGAAATCATCAGGATGAGGTGGAGGAAGAAGGGGGCCCAGCACACGATGAAGACGCCCAGCAGCATGGCCAGGGTGATGGCGCCCTTCACGCCAGTCCTCTGCCGCACGGAACTGTGCCCAGGCAGGGTGGCGATGCGCCGGATGTGGGTTCGAGCCAGGAGGAACATGTGGGTGTACAGAGACGCCATGAGGAGCAGCATGGTGAGGAACATGGCGATGAGGCAGATGACCACATATGTGGACTCGTAGTACACAATGAAGACCGTGCCGCAGCTGGCGCAGAAGGCCCAGATGCCACCGATGATGGCCCCCGAGCGCCGGCCCGTCATGATGCGCTGGTAGCGCAGGGCGCAGAAGATGGTGACATAGCGGTCCACAGCGATGGCCAGCAGGCTGCACATGGAGGCCACCACGGAGATGCAGATCATGGAGTCGAACACGTTGTCCAGGTGCCGCACGGAGGCATCGGCCATCACCAGGTGCTTGTTGGTGAGCAGGTAGATGGTGATGGTCTCCCAGGAGTTGGACAAGCTCACCAACATGTCGGCCACTGCCAAACTGCCCACGAAGAAGTACATGGGGGTGTGCAGGTTCCGGTTCCTCACGATGGCCCCGATGACTAGGATGTTCTCCAGCAGGCTGATGAGGCCCAGGGCCAGGAACACCTCCACCGCAATGCCCATGTCCTCACATAGTGAGGATGCATTCTGGACACTCAGTCCTGAGAGGTTGCCATCCGTGGTGTTCAGCCCAAGATCCAAGAAGTGCAGGTGGAATGAGGAGTTCATCGCTCCTCTTCTGAGCAGCAGATCACTGTAAAACAGGTTTTAATTCGTGATCCAGAGGGGTTAACAGTCTATAGAAGTACATGCATGTGGAGAGCAACCTCACCATGAGCAACATGCCCTGTGTGCCTGCGTCCTGGATCCCGGATCCTGGAATAGCATCCCTCTAATGTGAGGTCCCCTCTGCCCTTCTCTCCTCCTTCCACAGCCCTCCTAGCAGAGTCATCAGACACCTTAGCATGCACAAGACACTTTGAGTCTCGTTCTTGTCATCTTGGTGCCCATGCTTACTCTCAAAAGTGCCACAGCTCACAACTTGCAGAACCTCTCCAGTCTCCTGGTTCCACACACACGGTGACTGCCCCACATTTCCTGAGTGGACTCTGAGTCCAGAAGGACCTGCAGGTCTCAAGAGAGTCAGACAGGTAACTCCTGTTCATCCTTAAGCCCCGAGGATTCTTCCCTACAGTTGTCACTAAGGTTGTAACCAAGGTGATCAATTAACTTGAATATAATCACAAATAAAAGTTACCGTCTTCAGTTCATAAGTTTAGGTTTCATACACACACTAAAATTGAAGCCCTGAATTAAAATCTCCCTAACTTCTGTGTTTGAAAGTCCATGGAGTCAGATTAACAGACAGTTGTATAAGTTCCACAGAAACGAAGTACAAAGAAATGAGGCATTTAGATTTACCAAGAACTAGAGCAAGATACTTTCCTCCTCTGTTGCCCGATTCCTCTCCCGTGATTTATATTCAAAACTCTCTTTGCCCTCAAACTCAGAGCATATCTAGGGAGAGAGTCACAATTTCTGTCATCACCTCCATTGTCAAGAGTCACTATGTGTTATTTGTCTAGTTTGGTTTCAGGGATAACAGCCACCACACTGACGTTTGAGTCCCCAGCCAGCTCTTTTCCACACACAGGTAAGGCACGGTTTGCATCCATTCAAGCCAACTTGAAGCGAATAGAAAACGCAGCTATTTACCCGTTTCCCTTGTCTCCCTGGCACGGCTCCTCTTGCACAGCAGCCGTGAGGCTGCACTCGGGACCAGGGCTCGGCCTGGGCACCAGGGGGAAGTGCCATCCCCGCAGGATGAGGTCTGGGTGGCAGAGGCACTGCAGCCTCCCTGCGGCTCATCCTTTATGCAGCTTCGCAGGACCGCCTCCTGCTCGCCACCGCCCCTTCTGTCCCTGCTCTCCAGTCACGGCCTGAGGTACCACCTAGTGGTCAGAGCAGGGCCCTTCCTCTCCTGGCCGACACCTGCACCTTCTGTTTGTGGAAAATCCTTCCCCCAAAGTGTGTTCAAATGTATTCTCCAGCAGGTTGTTCTTTTTGACTCTGCTTGTCTCTTCCTCTTTGAACTATGGAAATACTATGGGATCCTGTGACAGCCTAGGACACAAGTCACTGGTCCCCTGATGGCTGTTCTCTGGAACTGACCGTGGCGACCCTCAGCTGTGAGCCTGATCCACCCCTTGTGGGACCAAGATTAGCCCTCCTGCGAGGACTCTGACAGGTCAGGTCCAAGACAACAAATGTAATTTTGTTGTTGTTCAGTCACCAAGTTGTGTCTGACTCTTCACGACCCCATGGACTGCAGCACACCAGGCTTCCCTATTCCTCACCATATCCTGCTGCTGCTGCTGCTGCTGCTGCTAAGTCACTTCAGTCGTGTCCAACTCTGTGCGACCCCATAGACGGCAGCCCACCAGGCTCCCCCGTCCCTGGGATTCTCCAGGCAAGAACACTGGAGTGGGTTGCCATTTCCTTCTCCAGTGCACGAAAGTGTAAAGTGTAAATGAAGTCGCTCAGTCGTGTCCGACTCTTCGAGACCCATGGACTGCAGCCTACCAGGCTCCTCCGTCCATGAGATTTCCCAGGCAAGAGTACTGGAGTGGGGTGCCATTGCCTTCTCCATATCCTGAAGTTTGCCCAAGTTCATGTCCATTGCATTAGTGACGCCATCCAACCATCTCATCCTCTTTGATACTCAAGTAAAAAGGGAAAAGTGACTTTCCTTTTGCCAAACATCCTGGACTTGGGCAAGAACTTCTGGATCTCCAATTTCTCTGGGACTTAGAACACTGACCTGCAGTCCTGCTGGACCAGGCCTGGTAGAAATACCCGGGGCTGCTTTGCTGTCAGAGATATGACCAGACGGCCTTTCCAACCAAGTCGTTGGAACCAACACACTGGTGTCCTGAGGCTGTGCCAAGGGTTGCAGGATGGAATGGTAAGAGTGGAGCCGTGTACACACAAAGGGACGATTGACAGAAAATGGATGATTCAAGCCTCCCTTACTTGTTTCTCATGCTCCATCGCTTGGGCTCTACAGAAGATTTTGGCTTCCCAGTAAAGTGGTAAAAGTGGAGACTTCTGTTAAAGATCATTAACCATCCAGATGACACAGCACAGCTGCCATAGATGCAGCCCTCCCAGCTTGCGTGCTGGTGACTTTGTGTGTGCTGTACATGAATTGGCTTCCCCCATGTCTCAGGGGGTAAAGAATCTGCCGGCAATGCAGGAGACACAGGAGATGTGGGTTTGATCCCTGGGTTGGGAAGATGCCCTGGAGAAGGAAATGACAACCCACTCCAGTATTCTTGGCTAGAAAATCCCATGGACAGAGGAGCCTGGAGGGCTACAGTCCATGGGGTCACAATGTGTCAGACACAACTGAGCGAATAACACATAAACATGAGTTACCTTCATCATAACAGGAGCTTTAGGAAGTGGGTCCTCCCATCACCCCATTTCACAAAGCAGCAAACCCAAGGTCCCAGTGCTGGAAAGGAGTACAGTTGGGGCTCAAATTGACGGCACAAAAATGCCACCAGAGGGGCCCTTGTAGTCATGGGGCTCACTCCACACCAGCCCCGGTGGTCACTGGTTTCCTACTGTTTTGGTGCTGCTAAATTTGGTGTGCAGCATTCTTGTTTTGTTCTGTCTTTATCAGGTTTCGGTATTCAGGTTACCCTGGCTTGGTTAAGTAAACTGGGGACAGATTTCAATTATTTCCTATTCTGAGCCAGTTTGAATGAGGTGGGATTTATCATTTTCTTGCAGGAGAGAGATCCCATCAATGCCAACAGGGCTGAGAGAATGTAGACTAAGCTCTTGCCTCCTGGCTCCTCCCTCATAACAGCATACACACCACACACAGGGCACCCCGAGAGCACCAACTGCACTGGGGGGGCCCCTCCTCTGTGAAGCATCCTGTGTCCTTCTGTTTTGTTGCCCAAGCAGGGACAGTGCGACAACCATCGATTCAAAGGCACAGGGGAGACACTTGGGCAGTCCATGAGGCCCAAGGGTGGGACCTGCTGGATGCCCTGCAGCACAGCTGGTTCCCAGATGCCGACTTGGGGGGTTTACTCCACAGGGTCCATCAGGAAGCACCTGGGCTCAGAACCTGGGGGGATGGGAGGGGAGCGGTGGGGCAGCTGGGCTACAGAGCGGGCCCACAGCTCAGTCAACCCTACTCAGAGCTCTGAGAGGTGAGTGAGACAGCCTCTCTGCTCTGCCTGGAGGGGTCACCAGAAGCCTTCCCCAGCCCTGGAGAGGTGTGAGGTCTGGCAGGCACAACGGAGGGAATGACACGGCACAGGCTGTTGACCACCCCTGCAGCTGGGTGGCATGGCCTCCCTTGAACGGGTCTGGGCAGCACGCGTCCATGTTCATGGCTCACAGCATCAGTCTGCTTCCCCAGATTTACTGAAATATTATTGTCACATGACTTATGTAAACTTAAAGCATACAAGGTGATGATTTGATACATGTAGATATTGCAAAATGATGACCATAGTAAAGTATTAACATATCCATCAAGTTGTTTAATTACCTTTTGATAACACTGAAGATCTTACTCTCTTAACAACTTTCAAGTATACAGTACAGTGTTGTTAACGACAGTCACCAGAACTTATTCTTCTTACATCTAGAGGTTTGTACTCTGATCAGCATCCCTATTTCCCCCACCCCCTTCTCTTGGAAACCACCAACTGATGCTACTTCTATGACTTTGGCTTTGTTAGCGTCCCCTTATCAGTGAGATCATGTAGCATTTTTCTTTCTCTGACTTATTTTATTTAGTATAATACCCTCCAAGTCCATCCATGTTGTCACAAAAGGCAAAATCTCATTATTACGGCTGAATATTATTCCGCTGTGTGAGGAATATTTTTCTTTCTCCATTTATCTGTCAATGAACACAGGTTGTTTCCATGTCTTTGCTATTGTGGGTGATGCTGCACTGAACATGGGGGTGCAGATGTCTCTATGTGACACTGATTTCATCTCTTTTGGATAAATATCCAGGAGCTGTTGTTCAATTGCTAAGTTGTGTCTGATTCTTTATGACTGCATGGACTGCAGCATGTCAGGCTTCCTGTTCTTCATTGTCTCTAAGTTTGCTCAGATTCCTGTCCATCCATCTAATG
This sequence comes from Bison bison bison, assembly GCF_000754665.1. Classification (NCBI taxonomy): domain Eukaryota; kingdom Metazoa; phylum Chordata; class Mammalia; order Artiodactyla; family Bovidae; genus Bison; species Bison bison. Next base: position 33,901 of record NW_011495015.1, read on the forward strand.
ATGCCATCCAACCATCTCATCCTCTGTTGCCCCCTTCTCCTCATGCCTTCAATCTTTCCCAGCATGAGGGTCTTTTCCAATGAGTTGGCTCTTGGCATCAGGTGGCCAAAGTATTGGAGCTTCAGCTTCAGCAACAGTCCTTCCAGTGAATCTTCAGGGTTGATTTCCTTTAGGATTGACTGATTTGATATCCTTGCAGTCCAATGGACTGTCAGGAGGCTTCTCCAGCACCACAGTTTGAAAGCTGGATTGTATGGTAGCTCTATTTTTTAATATTTTGAGGAATCTCCATTGTTTTCCCCAGTGGCTACATCAATTTATATTCCCACCAAGCGTGAACAAAGGGTTCCTTTTCTCCACACTCTTGCCAGCATTTATCTCCTGTCTTTTTGATGACAGTCATCCTAACAGGTGTGAAGGGATAGCTCATTGAGGGTTTGATTTTCAGCAAACTCTTCTACATGCCATCTCTGTGCTGAGGCTCCCTAGACGCCATTGTGAGTCCAACCACAGAGGCAAAGCTTACCTGGGTGAGACACAGGAGAGAGCATCATGTATTCACAGAAGTTGGGTTACAGATTTTTTTTTTAACTCCAAGGTGTGTAAAACATTTTCATATATCAACTCATCTGACCCTCCCAGCAGCCCTGGGAAACAGTTTCTGTGTCACCTTCTCTGCAGATGTGGACTCAGAGGCTCTGAAAAGCTGAGTGGATTTTCTGGCACTGCTGGGCTGAGAAATGATGCCACCAGCTGTTAAGCCCAGATCTTGCTCCAAAGTCCAGGTTTATAAATACACACAAGTCCTGTACACTAGGTATGAGCACTAGACAGTGGAGTTCTAGTAAAGTAAGTAAAAAAGTAAAGTAAAAAGTAGCTCAGTCGTGTCCAACTCTTTGTGACCCCGTGGACCGTAGCCTACCAGGCTCCTCCATCCATGGGATTCTCCAAGCAAGGATACTGGAGTGGGTTGCCATTTCTTCTCCTAAGGAAGCAAGCACCAAATCTCCTATGAACATTTGTTGAGAGCCTACAATGCCTGTGACTGGTCCACAGGTCTAGAATCTCAGCAAATCCTCCAGCAACATGTGAAGTCAAAATCTTTAGCACTGTCTTCCATACAAGAAAACGGAGGCTCAAAGGAGACTGTGACACAGCTATTGATGAAAGCAGGACCTGAATCCAGGCTTTTCACCACATCTGTGCTTCATACAGAGTCTGGTGTCTTCTTGTGACTCAGTCACATGCCGCAGGTGGAAACTCGGGTGGGACAGGACTGAAGAGGCCATGGGAGAGCAGCAGGGAGAACATGAAGCCAAGGGGCGGAGGAAGGCACTGAGGGCAGGGGGCAGGGCCCAGCCATGGGGCCAGAGGGGGGCCCTTGGTTGGGGTGCTAGCTGCTACTTGAGGGGTGATTCCCAGCTCCAGGGCCAGCATGGGGGAGGGAGGGCCAGTCACGATATGTCCTGTGGTTGGCTGGAAGTTTTGGGCCTCGTTCTAAGAGCAGAAGGAAGGCCTACAGGGTTTCAAGCAGCAGATGGAAGCAGCCGCAGTGAGGAGTGAAACAGGATCAGGAGGGGAGAGAGCTGAGTCGACAGCAGTGAATCATGGTGAGACGTTTAGATCCCTGGGTGGAATTTATCACCCAGGATCCTGCGATCTAGTTAATTCATGCTCAGACCATGCTCCCCTGAATATCAAGCCTCAAAACCAAGGCAGCCCTGAGCCAACAGCTTATAGAGCCCAGACACTTAAAATGCC
>NW_011495015.1:35761-42008 GCF_000754665.1 Bison bison bison
GTAATTTTATTTGTCAAGTTTGTTTGGGCTGCCAGGAGAGGGTCTGTGGGTTCTCACCTTCAGTGCGTGAGTCAAGGTTCTGTTAGTTCTTGGGAAGCTTATTTTTCAAATCCTATGCACTTTTCCTTTGAAAAGGACTCAGTAATCATCCTTTGATTCAGTATAAAGCTAAGAATCTTAGCAGAAATCTCAAGTAGACAGTCCTTTCCTTCTAGAAGTGTATAAAGCCTAATAAGCAGGTTGAACTCACTGTGTTCCTGTCAGAGGGCGTTAGTTACATCTCTCCAAGATTCTCGGCCTGGCACTTGGATGATTGTTGGGACATTAGCCACAAGCTCTAGGAGGAGGTATCTGCAGGTTTTCAGTCTTGCCTTCCTGTTCATGTAGTTGCCTCACCAGCTTTGTTCAGGAAGGGCTTCTTCACTGCCTGCTACTTCAGGCTTCACAATAGGACTGCTGTTTCATAAAACGAAATTTGGGGTTCCCTCTACCCCACATTCCTTCTTTTTCTCCTCCTGTGGCCACTGAACTCTTATTCATTCGTTTAGATCCAGGCATAGTATTGAAGTAGGAGGGCATGGCAACCCACTCCAGTACTGTTCCTGGAGAATTCCATTGACAGAGGAGCCTGGTAGGCTACAGTCCATAGGGTCACACAGTCAGACATTACTGAAGTGACTAAGCAGCAGCTACCCCAAATTCCTCCCTTCTCTCCTCCTGTGGCCACTGAACTCCTATCCATCCTTTTAGATCCAGGCCAGCACCTCTTGCTGGGAACCTCTGGGACCAGGTGCTGTGCCCTCTGACCTGTGTGACATCTGTCTGACACCTTCCTGGTTGACTGTGAACTGCCTGGTGCAGGTCTCCCCTCTAGGCCATGAGTACTTCAGAATCCTGCTCAATCACTAAGAAATGCATTCTTTAAATGTTTCATAGTAATCTCTGCCATTGTGTAATTTCCTTCTCAGAAAAGTCATTTCAGAAAATGAGGTCTGACATCAGCTGCCAAATAACAAAAAATTCTCCTGTTTATAATCTGGATGCTGAAGACACTATGCTGACATTTCTTCCTTATCCCCTTTCTAAACCTGAAAAAATTTAGTTTAGGATGTAGGGAGGGAAATGAAAAAAATTTATATATAAACAAACAGTCCTTAGAAATAGGATATGATGAGGTCACAGGGTAGGGAGTCTAACCAAGTGGAGGAGTTGAAGACTTATCATTCAAGGAACTTAGGATCTACAACAGCATTTCTAAAGAGCGGTCTATGAACCATCAGCATCAGATTTACTGTGGAGCTTCTTATGGACAGGTTGCAGGCACCTCAATCAGAACTTCTGGGAGGATTTTGTGGTTTTAATTAGCTTCTAGCTTTGCTGCTGCTGCTGCTAAGTCGCTTCAGTCGTGTCCGACTCTGTGTGACCCCAGAGACGGCAGCCCACCAGGCTCCCCCGTCCCTGGGATTCTATAGGCAAGAATACTGGAGTGGGTTGCCACTTCCTTCTCCAATGTATGAAAGTGAAAAGTGAAAGTGAAGTCGCTCGGTCATGTCCGACCCTCAGGGACCCCATGGACTGCAGCCTTCCAGGCTCCTCCATCCATGGGATTTTCCAGACAAGAGTACTGGAGTGGGGTGCCATTGCCTTCTCCAGCTTCTAGCCTTAGGCTCAGTCAAATTTGGGGATAACTGCATTGAATGCATGTTATTTGCCAGGCAACCAATGTGTGTGTCCTTATGTGTAATATCTATAAGACAGGTGTTACCCCATTTTACAGGTGTGGAAGCTGAGGTTCAGTATTATTCACTCATAGGCCAAGGTCACACAATTAGGAGGTGGTGGCACTAGAGTTCTCGAAGTCTAACTCCAAAACTACTTATGGAAGAAACTCGGTTCTAATAAAGAAAAGGTAAATGGGATGAATTGAGATCTTCCTTTTCTCCTTCAAATGTTTTATGCTATTCTGAACAGTTTGTTTTCAAAGAATTTTGTGTTTCTAAGAAACAGCAGCAGCGACCTCTGTGTATGAATAGCTTCTAATTCATGTGAATGGGATTTAAAATGACAGCCCTTCTCCACTGAAATGAAGTGACTGAGCCTTTAGTGGAGTAAATGACCTTGAGATAAACAATTAAACAAGGAAGCATCTTGACATGAATTTCTATTTTCAGAAAATAGAGATGAAGTGGAAGAAAGAAGAAAAGCGTAATATTTAGCAAACGTCCCCTCACATTAAAATCTCTGCATCCTTGGAGTAGAGTATCCGTCTCATGGGTGATCTATAAAAGTACAGACATCTATGTCTTATCCTCTATTTCAAGATCTGCCCTTTCTCGGCAAATGGGAGTCCTGCCCACAGCCTGGTGCTGGGTTGTAGGAGGGGCCCAGGGCTGAGGAAGCCCCACCACGTCCCCTGGGAGTGTGAATCAGGCCCAGTGGGATTCTTCTGTGTTGCACACTGCAGACCCTGGGCCCCACAGGAGGCACCATTGCAGGGTGGAGGCTGCAGGAGTCTGGGCTGGAGGCTGGGGAGACAAGGGGTTAGGGTTAGGGCTTTCCTGGTAGCTCAGATGGTAAAGAATCTGCCTACAATGCAGATCTGGGTTTGGTCCCTGGGTCAGGAAGATCCCCTGGAGAAGAAAATGGCAACCCACTCCAGTATTCATGCCTGGAGAATCCCATGGACAGAGGAGTGGGCTGGGTACAGTTCATGGGGTCACTAAAAGTTGGTTACAACTGAAGTGACTTAATACAAGCATGCTAGGGGAGGTGCCCTTGAGGCAACTCAGGGGCTAGCCAACTCCTCTGAGCACCAGGGTCAGCCTGGAAATGTGGCGCCCATGCTTAGTTGCAGCTCATGAGCTCAGAAGCTGTGGCTCATGGGCTAAGTTGCTCAGTGGCATGTGGAATCTTCCTGGCCCGTGTACCCTGCATCAGCACGCAGATTCTTATCCACTGTGCCACCAGGAAACTCCTATCCTGTTATTAAGACCATTATAAAGATATAAACTGATCAGTGAAACAGAAGAGTCCAAAAACAAACTCACACATATATGATCACCTATTACATAACAAAGGTGGAAAACTGGTGTCATAAGGATGGTTTTTCTCAATCAATGATGCCGGGTCAGCCAGAAATCTGAGAGAAAATTTATACCCTAAATCCTAATTTACACTATTAGCAAAAATCAACTCAGTAAGATTTCTGATTTAAAAGTGAAAGGTAAAACAAAAAAGACTAGATGAAAACACAGGACACCCTCACGATCTTGGAGTAGACAAAGATTTCTTAAACAAAAAATGCCAACTATAAAGAATATCAGTAAATTGTATATTAAAACTCAGAGCTTTTCACTTGGAATATACAGGCTCTGTGATGGGGTTAATGGCGACCTCCAGGGCTCACTTTCCAAGGGGTATCTCCCAGGACTGCTTCTGCCAGTGGCACTGTCCCCATGTTGAGCCATTGATGATTCACACCCCTACATGAGACCCTCCAACACGGGCAGATCCATTCAGCCCCTGCCAGCTGCTGTATCAGGAGGTGGACACGTGCGAATCACATTGATGGGCCCTTGTGCACTTGGACTGCTGGTTACTTTGGTCAGGGGGAGGCACCAGCAGAAGTGGAAGCAGCATCCACAGGTGAGATCAAGGAATGTCATGGGGACTGTGAAGCTGGCCTGAGTGTACACTCCATGCAAGCAGTGATGTCTACCTTAATCTGTGCTGCATCTCCAGCCCCTTGCCCGTAACCTGGATAGTGAATGAATATACATAAAACAGACTTAAAAAATGAACAATTATGAAATGGATGAATAAAATGAAATACTACATGAGCTCTGAAAGTGGTGTTCAATATAAAGGCATATATCACAATTCAAAAACAAAAAAGAAGAGCTTTTTGCCAAATATATTCTCACAATATATTCAACAAATGACTTGTATCCAGAATATACAAAAAAGACAGTCCACCCAATAGAAAAATGGGCAAAACTTGAACAGACATTTCACAAGAGGACAAAGGCCAACAAGCATATGAAAAGTGCCCAGTCTCATTGAGTGTGCGGTTTGCATGATAGTCGCTCAGTTGTGTCCAATTCTTTGTGACTCCATGGACTGTAGCTTGCCAAGCTCCTCTGTCCATAAAGTTTTCCAGCCAAGAATATTGAAGTGGGTTGCCATTTCCTTCACCAGAGGATCTTCCCAACCCAGGGATCAAACACGGGTCTCCTGTATTGCAGGCAGATTCTTCACCATCTGAGCCACCAGGGAAGCTTATTAAAACAGACATTTTTAAGTATAAAGACAGGTCAACTTAAGAAAGTATCAGCAGATACATGCTTGACTTTATCTTATGATCTACAGACAATACATTAGAATATGTAATGAATCCATACACAATCTCATTAAGAAGCATTAAAGTGAAACCTAAAGCCAGTGACACACCGCTATGTGCCTGCCAGAAAAAAATGAAAAGACTGACACTACTGAGTGTTGGGGAAAAAGTGGGACAAGTGGAACTTAGAAAACCCACGGGGCAAGTCCAACAAAGCTGAGCACAGTGTCTGCACAGTGACCCCGCAATTCCACTCCGAGGCAAAGAGTACCCATGCCCCAAAGTTCACAGACTAGAACACCTGAAGCAATACTATTAACACGTTAATGACCAGAGACTTATTAATACGTCTTTTGTTACCCAAACGTTATTGACCCAGAACTTATCAGTAAGTTTTTAAGACAGTGATACAATTAACATCACCGTGCAACGTTTCAGGGCTCAAAATTGATCAGGGGTTCATCATACAACTTATGATTGTCGTTATCATTCACATTTTGCTCCATCAGTTTTTTGTTTCAACCTTGTACTATAAATGCAAGTTTATTACCTGGAAAATTTTCAAAAATGACATGTGGCTAAATTTTCAGTGAAGAATTTTTTGGTGAATTTTATGCAGATACTTTGCTTGATTATTCAAGAGACATATATACTGGTGTCTCAGAAGGTAACAGTTCTTCAGAATATAGTTCTGACTTACATGATGTGATCATTATACCAACAAAAAGACAAAAAACTTTAGTGATTGACTCTGATACAGAAAGTGGGGAGAAAAAAAAAAAAAACAACTCACCATACTGGAGAAGGCTTTACAGGTATGTCAGGCTTAAATATTGAATGTAATAACCCATAAAGTGTTAGTCAAATAACAGAATTAATTTTTGGCCAGCCACAGGCATTATTAGTTTCTGCAAAAATCCCCCAGTCAATAATGAGTTAATAGTATTTCCAAACTGGGAATGAACCAAACATCCATTAGATAAATAACATGTGGTTTATTCATGTGACGGAATACTATACAGTCATGAAAACCAACCATGTACAAATACATGCAACAGAAATCTACATAGTGTTGAGCAAATAAGCCAATACAAAGGAAAATATATTGTTTGATTCTATTCATAAAATGTCCCCAAACAGACAAAACTGTCCCATGCTCTTGGAAGTCCAGACAGTGGTTACCAATGGGAGGCAGCAACTAAAAGGGAGAAAGGAACTTCCACGGTGCTGGGAACATTGTTTGATATAGGTGCTGACTGTATGCATGTTTTCCATTTGTGGCTTGCCAGGCCAGCCTGGGAGAGTATTGCTGAGTGCCCCATACTGTTTAGTAGTGCAGTGAGAAGCAAAAAACAAAGGAGAAAAGGAAAGATATAAGTATCTGAATGCAGAGTTTCAAAGAATATCAAGAAGAGATAAGAAAGCCTTCCTCAGCAATCAATGCAAATAAATAGAGGAAAACAACAGAATGGGAGAGACTAGAGATCTCTTCAACAAAATTAGAGATACCAAGGGAACATTTCATGCAAAGATGGGCACAATAAGGGACAGAAATGGTATGGACCTAACAGAAGCAGAAGATATTAAGAAGAGGTGGCAAGAATACACAGAAGAACTGTACAAAAAAGATCTTCACAACCAAGATAATCACGATGGTATGATCACTCACCTAGAGCCAGACATCCTGGAGTGTGAAGTCAAGTGGGCCTTAGAAAGCATCACTACGAACAAAGCTAGTGGAGGTGGAATTCCAGTTGAGCTATTTCAAATCCTGAAAGATGATGCTGTGAATGTGCTACACTCAATATGCTAGCAAATCTGGAAAACTCAGCAGTGGCCACAGGACTGCAAAAGGTCAGTTTTCATTCCAATCCCAAAGAAAGGCAATGCCAAAGAATGCTCAAACTA
>NW_011495015.1:42108-42352 GCF_000754665.1 Bison bison bison
TGTATATTGTCACCCTGCTTATTTAACTTATAGGCAGAGTACATCATGAGAAACGCTGGGCTGGAAGAAGCACAAGCTGGAATCAAGATTGCCAGAAGAGATATCAATAATCTCAGATATGCAGATGACACTACCCTTATGGCAGAAAGTGAAGAGGAACTAAAAAGCCTCTTGATGACAGTGAAAGAGGAGAGTGAAAAAGTTGGCTTAAAGCTCAACATTCAGAAAACTAAGATCATGGCAT
>NW_011495015.1:42452-67219 GCF_000754665.1 Bison bison bison
CAAAGAATGCTCAAACTACCGCACAATTGCACTCATCTCACACACTAGTAATGCTCAAAATTCTCCAAGCCAGGCTTCAGCAATATGTGAACCGTCAACTTCCAGAATTCAAGCTGGATTTAGAAAGGCAGAGGAACCAGAGATCAAATTGCCAACATCTGCTGGATCATGGAAAAAGCAAGAGAGTTCCAGAAAAACATCTATTTCTGCTTTATTGACTATGCCAAAGCCTTTGACTGTGTGGATCACAATAAACTGTGGAAAATTCTGAAAGAGATTGGTATTCCTAAATACCTAAATGCAGAAACCTAAATGCAGGTCAGGAAGCAACAGTTAGAACTGGACATGGAACAACAGATTGGTTCCAAATAGGAAAAGGAGTGCGTCAAGGCTGTATATTGTCACCCTGCTTATTTAACTTCTATGCAGAGTACATCATGAGAAACGCTGGGCTGGAAGAAGCACAGGCTGGAATCAAGATTGCTGGGATATCAATAATCTCAGATATGCAGATGACACTACCCTTATGGCAGAAAGTGAAGAGGAACTAAAAAGCCTCTTGATGACAGTGAAAGAGGAGAGTGAAAAAGTTGGCTTAAAGCTCAACATTCAGAAAACTAAGATCATGGCATCTGGTCCCATCGCTTCATGAGAAATAGATGGGGAAACAGTGGAAATAGTGGCTGACTTTATTTTGGAGGGCTCCAAAATCACTGCAGATGGTGAGTGCAGCCATGAAATTAAGAGACACTTATGTCTTGGAAGGAACATTATGACCAACCTAGATAGCATATTCAAAAGCAGAGACATTACTTTGCCAACAAAGGTCCGTCTAGTCAAGGCTATGGTTTTTCCAGTGGTCACGTATGGATGTGAGGGTTGGACTGTGAAGAAAGCTGAGCACCGAAGAATTGATGCTTTTGAACTGTGGTGTTGGAGAAGATTCTTGAGAGTCTCTTGGACTGCAAGGAGATCCAACCAGTCCATTCTGAAGGAGATCAGTCCTGGGATTTCTTTGGAAGGAATGATGCTAAAGCTGAAACTCCAGTACTCTGGCCACCTCATGCGAAGAGTTGACTCATTGGAAAAGACTCTGATGCTGGAGGGATTGGGGGCAAGAGAAGGGGATGACAGAGGATGAGATGGCTGGATGGCATCACTGACTGGATGGACGTAAGTCTGAGTGAACTCCGGGAGTTGGTGATGGACAGGGAGGCCTGGCGTGCTGCGATTCACGGGGTCGCAAAGAGTCGGACACGACTGAGTGACTGAACTGAACTGAGAAGTAGGCATACATGCCCAGGCTAAAGGGAACAGAGAAGGATGTGAGGTGAAGAGCTGGCTGTTAACCAACTCCAGTCCCGTGTATATCTGCTGAAATAAGTCTATCACTAAATAAATGAGTGTAGTAGCCACTGTATCAACTACCTTCAAAGAATCAGGAATAATGTTGCCAGAGGGCGGCAAACAAAGAAGCTTCCTATCAGATGTGCAGCATTTGATGTCGACCAGGGAGGTAGTGATTATACACCCATGCTTCCTGTTTGACTAAAGGGACAGTAGGTATCACAGGCATTATGGTATAACTGTGATTACAGGGCCATGTTCCCGGGTCTGGCCTCAGGCAGAGGTAGACAACACAAAGTCAGTTCATAAAAGTCATGCTCAGTAGCTTGAATATTTACACTGGCAGTTCTTCCCCGTACAAAGATTTGCACAGGAAGCCAAATTCTCATTAGGATACTTGAAGACTTACCAAACAACACAATGACAATGAGCTAAGACAGGCTGAATCAGTTCCCAAAAGAGCTAAAGGGAGTGCAGAGCTGGACAGCCAACAACGCTTCTGCGGTCTCTCCTGTGCTGACCCGTATCACACCCTGCCTCCAAGCCCATCTCACTTGTACCTCTTTGCTCTGATGCTCTAGAAATACCATTAACATGAACGTAGACAGCAATCATACTTCTCAGAATTCCAAGTTTGGGGAGGGGTGAGTAGGAAACCCTGCACTGATAATCTAGCTCTCAAGAGTCATCACAGCCTCTAATCAATTCTTCTCTCCCTGGATGCACATTTCTCTGGGGAATTACACTGGAGTGGAGGCCTGGTGGCCTCAGGGCATGGTTGCCACCTGGTAGGCTGCTGCAGCCGCAGGTCAGGACACTCCCCTTTTGGTGCAGTGGGAAATGGCCAGTTTCTCCCCCTTCACACTGGCCATGTGGTGCCCTTGCTTTACTAGATTCCAGGCCCAAAGAATTCCATTTGATTGCTCTTAGTTACACACAACCAGCCAGGTTCCCAGTCCATTCTTCCCAACTTCTTTCCACAGAGGCTGTATCTGATCCTCATTTCTACTTCTTTTCACAGAGGCTGTATCTGATCCTCATTTCTACTTCCATTCTCAGAGGACAAACCTAATAGCAGGTCTGAAAGTACCCTTCAGTCACTCCCATGAGCGCCTGACATCACTGGCCTGATAATGAAAAGCCCCCTCTCCTAACAGTTTCCTCATGTCTTGGATGGAAAATCACCAAATATTTAGACTGCAAATGTGTGTAGGAAGTCCCATCAGCTTTTACCCTGGTGATGGGAGTTCTTCTTCAGTCACTGCCCACCACTAGCTGCAGCAGGAGATGTCAGGGAGGAAGAGCAGGGAAGGCAATGTCATAAACGCGCAAAGTGCAATGGCCAGGTCGCCACACCTTCCGGGGAGGCTCCGAGCACCCCCGAGCACACACCAGCTCGCTCAGACTCTAGAGCCCACCCAGCTCTCTCTGCTCCTTTTTATCCTTCTTTTCCACTTGGCTTTGCCACCACAAATTATTCCACCCAAATTTTCCATGGAATGGAGAGAGCAGGAGGCAGCTAAAAATATGTCTTATTACTTGCTTGGAATACACTGAGATCACTACATGAGGACAATGATAACAGAGAAGCTTTTCATTCTATACCAAACTATCACAGTACTTTCTGGCACTTTCCCCCAGAACTGACGTAATACTAAAGAGCTCACAAGCCCACCTCCCAGCACCGTCACCAAACCTCAGCTGGCCAATGGCAGCCACCAGTCAGAAGTGCTGTTATTTATTTCCTCCAATAACTTACGGTGGACCACCACATTTTTGTAAACTGGTAACAGCTGGAGATGGACAGATTGTGGAAAGAACAGAAATGAGGTAACCTGTGTTACCTAATAGCTGAAATGTCTGCTATTCTAACACGATGAACAATCAACACATGTAAACAAACTAAGAGACAACAGTTTTTTAACAAGTACTCTGGATAATCACAGAAGGAAATGTCTTTTAAAACCATGCATGAAAGAAATGATTTTTAAAAGAGTATGTATAAATTCTCTGCTTTGCTTTTTAAATTTTTTGCTATATATCAAAACTGGTAAGTTTTCTAAGTGGTGATAAATCAAGGACAACAGTTCACTTTGGTGTCAGTTTCGCAAGAGTCATGCAAGAAGCCAGGGCTGACAACTCTTAAGGGTTCTGAAATGGCAAATGTAAACTTCAAGTGGGGATGAGACACCAGATCCTATTGTGCCAAGCATAATGCTATGATGGAGGAACACGTACTGGTTCTTTCTGGGCCAAAGAGGGGAACGGATCAACAGCACACTGCGCCGTGGCCCAGACCTCCATCAGAAGGATCCCTCAAGCCTCTCTGTCAGCTCCCTTCACAGCCACACACTGCCCACTGGCCCAGCCCCACGCCTCCATCCCAGTAGATCCTTGCCCCTGCCCCCCATCCCCCACCTTATATAAATCTGAGGGAAATGTCCAAACAGGTTCACATGGGAGATGGCCACTAAATCTTGAGAAAAATACCCACAGCATTTTGGTTCAGTAAAGAAATGAATTACATCCTTGATAACTAGAAACATTAACTGCTATCATCAGGAACTCCTATGAGAAAGACCCCCAAATGCAAAACAATTTTATGCTGGAATCTGAAATGTTTTGTCCAGTTCTAGAACTCAATCATGTTAGCAAATGAACTAGTTGCTATCTAAAATGAAATTTAATAACTGGCTAGAATGCTAAGTTAAAAGTTAATTAACTTTTATCACCATGTAAATTTTAGTTTTAAACTTATATTGAACACTGACATTCAGTTGTACAGAGAGCAATTATTTTAACCCTGAAAAACACTTAACAAAACTTCGGAAATGAGCACACATCCCTGTGAATTAGTACACTCCCACCAATTCTACAACTGCAATACGTTTAATACTGTAAATAAACACTGGACGAAGCAGAGCACTGGTGAAAGAACTCAGGCTTTAACACGTCATTTCATAATTTTTATGAGCTACCAGAGTGGAGGCAAATGGAATTCTTAGAACATTACTTAAAAATAGATTTTTAAAGACAAAGGTCCCATCTCATTCTTATATACACACACAAAGTTCATCTGTCACAGACAGCAAAAGTTCCATTTATACACTGACGTTTCCAGCAGCATCCAGCCCGCTGAGAATAGTTACATTTAACAAGGGCGTCAGATCTCAGGAAGGTGGACCGTTCAAATCTGTGTAAGACAGAACACAGTTGCTCTGGTGCCACTGCACGTGTGACGTGCTCACTGCTGCTTCTCAAATGCAAAAACCAAGTAAATACCTAAAAAGAAAACAAATAAAATTAGAGGTTGGTTTCTTATATCCTCAGGGCAACAGTCTTGGTCTTATTCATAATTTGGTGAAAATTCTCAAGCAGCTTTTGAAAGAAAAGTTCCATTATTTATTTCTAAGAGTTCTTCAATAATTGTGAGTCATACTTAGGTATATATGGGATCGTATCTATTTACTTGAAAACAAATATCCACCTACTGTAATACTCTGACATCATAGCCATGGAGCAATCCAACTCAACAGCTCTAAAATCTCTACTGACAGGTTGAGGGGAAAAAAGCATAGAAGCAAAGAAAATGAAAACTGGAAACTTTATGATTTAATTATTTTAACTGGAATAACTACACTACTGTGAGTGCAGGGTACTCTTAAGTTTGCTACTTGTGGGTGGGTGAAGCCTAAAAAAACTGTAAAGGAATACAACGTGCATGTTGAAGTTCATCCAATTATCCAGCTGTAATGCTAAGGGCATGATAAGAAAAGTGGGCCAAGGCTACCTGAGGACTCACAACCCCAGCAGAGACACACCCAGCCTCAAAGGCATGCTCCCTGAAACTGGGCCTCCTGCTCCACGTGTGTTCACTCAAACATCCAAATGCACCCGCAGCTCCTCATCCTGAATCACTGAGGTGCAAACGTATCTTCTTTTGAGATATTGACAGACGTTATAGTTATGAAAACAACAGAGATGACAAAGTCTCGATATCACAAGCATGTTCAGGATGTTCACTAGGACATTCAAGCAGCAAGTCAAGATAAGAAGCCATGTGACAAGGAAGCCTTGCCCCTTGGGTCAACTGTGGGACAGGGGACAGACGAAGAATGGTAGATCATGTAAGGGCCTCCCAATCCTCGAGCTCTCTGTCCCTCAATCCAATCTGCACAGAAGCATGAAGGCAGTCTCCCCAACACCTCTCTGATCATGCTGTTCTTTACTCCTCATCTACTACCTCCCAAGTCTTTTAGGAGTAATGAAAGATGGCTGGCAGCAGAGCAGACAGACGGGCAGAAAACAGGCAGAATGATCATCAACACTGTAAATTCCTCTTGAGGGTCAGATAGTGGAGCAACCTAAAGCTCTCATGAGCAAGTACTAAGGCTCAGGACAGTTCGGCATCAGAGCTTGCCCTGCATTCCAAGTACTCTGTCTACAACCAACCCTGCCAAACCCACCCCAAATACTTCTGCACCTACTGCAGGTAACCTGGCTATCCTGAGCTGCTCTGATGTAGGGTCACTGAAAACTAATGCTCGATTTCAGATCAGCAATGAGTAACCTTCTCTCTTTTCTAACTCAAAAATTCTGGAAGTCTCACTAATTATATATAAAATGCCTTCTGTGCCAGCATTTCAATTAGGATTTAAACAAACAAAACTTGAACCACTTCTGATTTGTCAGCAACACATTTAAAGAATCTTCTAGAGGAGCAGCAAGCTCTGGAAATACAAGCTCATGATTAGACCAGTAGGAGTTTAAAATACAGCTTCTCAGACTGTGGCACAACCCACAAAGCCCTCTAGATTATAAAAGTGTTAACTCGTCACAGAGCAGACGGCCCTGACACGATGATCCTGGCTGCCCTGTGGCCACTGATCCTTTCCTATTGCTCTTCTCATCTCTAACCCCCTTCTTCAAGTGTCTGGAGGCATCTAATTCACCTGCACAGTATCACTAAAGTCCACATTTAGTATAAAAAAACTGTCCTGATCTGCAGCCAGCACCACCACCATGACCTCTGCCCAAGGTTATCCTGCTGTACCGCCCTTTGGCACTGACAGGACAGCTAAGGCAGCTGTGTATCTGCACTCCAAGGAAGCCAAAGAAATGTGTCGGTTTCTGCACACATTCCCACATTCATCACAGATGACGTCTCTAATATCTTCCAATCCCATTTCTACTAAAGGAAACAATATTCTGAGACAAACAAGCTCAAAGTGTTAGCCCTTGTCTTCCCTTTTCCTCTCTTTCCATTCAGCTAGTCCTAAGACGACTCCTCCTTTCACGTGGGCTTCTGTGAGGCGAAGGCTGCGAGTGTGAAGCACCTGGGTTAGCTCTCTGACCTTAGCCAAGCTATCTGCCTGATTTCTTATCTGTGAAAAAGAGGCATGATTAACAGTAGTCTGCTCATGAAGC
Organism: Bison bison bison; assembly: GCF_000754665.1. Taxonomy (NCBI): domain Eukaryota; kingdom Metazoa; phylum Chordata; class Mammalia; order Artiodactyla; family Bovidae; genus Bison; species Bison bison. The sequence continues at coordinate 49,227 of NW_011495015.1, forward strand.
TGTGAGGACAGAATGAGGCATAACACATGAAAGCTTCCAACAGCGACCAGGCCCAGGCTAAACATTCCATAACACCACCTGTTATTATTTTCCAATTTCTCTAGTTTTCACTGAGTGCTCCTTCATCTGTTTTCCCCATTACAGGAACTTCAACGTGTAGAACAATTTGCCTAGAAGTCACTTATTTATGTTTCTTCCACTGCGAGGCAGAGAGGTAGTATTTATTTTTTGTATCCCCCAAAGCCCTTTCATAAATCTTTATGTAACTCAATATTCAAAGTGTTCATCTCTGAATACCTCTGATTTTCTCTTCAATATAATCAACAAATATTTAAGCGAAGAATGGGAACTACCTTGTAAGTCCTCAGGGTGACCATATGGGGCACCACCATCACCCTGGCAGGGAGGCTCTGGGACCTTGAGAACTGGCCAGGCCTCTGACTGCTCAGCCAGACATGCATGCCTCACTTCAGAACGCCTCCACATCATGGCCGTTCCCAACCACACATCCTCCAAGACATCCTGCTCAGTGCTGCCTAACTGAACATTTTAGCATTTACTAAACCTTCACTGTTAACATCAGAGAGGCCACAACCAAGTGAAACACAAGGAAGTGGTCCATAATCCAAAATTCCCAACAGAAATGTGAGGTAAAGATGTAAAATACAGATGGCTTTGTAGTAACGAGCAGACAAGGGAAATATTTAAGAACGCTCAAAGTTTACGTTAAGGAACACCCTGCATATGCTTTCTTTTGGCACTGAACAGCCTTGTAAGACAAGGGGAACTAGACATTTATAGGAATTTTGTGTGAACACAATCATCCCCTCACAATCTGTGTCAGAAGAATTTCTAAAGTCTTCCAATTTTAACAATCAGTTTGAAGCAATCTTTGCAAATGTCAGTAAATCTACACTGACGATATACTCACTTGTAGCTTCCCATTCTGATTTACTTAAGGTCCCCTAAAATTAAAAAAAATAAGAAAGAAAATTTCAGATTGAATATAGAAGCACACGTATACTTATTTTTCTTTTTTTTTCTTTTTATTTTATTTATTTATTTATTTTTTAAATTTTATTTTATTTTTAAACTTTACAATATTGTATTAGTTTTGGTGCTCCAAAACCCTAACTTCACTATAAATATACATACAATTCACTGTTAATATTACCGTGATCTGAATATAAAATAAATCAATGAGATTAACTTTTAATGCCATCTTCTCATCACTTTTGTGCTCCTGCCAATTCTCTAAACCACTGATTCTCAATCAAAGGGTGAATCTGCATAAAAGTGTATTCATTTGTAACTGGAAAAAGTACTGAGCTTACATTTTTAACTTGGCAGAAAAAAGGCCTATCTTGAAACATCAAATAATACTGCAGGAGGGAATAAGACTTTTGTGTTTTTACAAAGGAAATCACAAAATATCTATCATACAAAGGAACTAAACTGCATTTAGTAACATACTTGCTATTTTGCAAAGACACTAAGTAATAAGATACAGTGACAAGCCTGATAACTAAGGAAATAAGAAGTGATAAATGTTGAAGAAGTGATAAATAAACATCAATACTATAAGATGTCAGCAAAAATGTGTTACACAAATATCTGTAAGTTCTATTGATAACAAAGTCACAGCTACAACTAGTAATACCACTATGGTTGTGGAGCATTCATAATTAAGGAAAATGTGAACTTCCACACAGAAGTCTGTGAAGATGTCATCTTCCCTCATCTAAGTTCATAAGCCCCTGAATTATATCTACGGAACACTGCTAGTCAGTAGTGTCCAGGCTAAGATACAATGATACAGCAAGAAAACTCTCAAGCCAGGCCAAGAACATTCCTCCCATCCTACTTTCTCAAATACAGCACTACATTTCTCAGCATTAAAGTGCATTTTATTCTGTATTCTACAATTATAAAAAGTCATAACTTAGGAGAAATAGGCTAAAGTGTACCTGATTTATAAGTCAGTGAACCCAAGTATTGTAAACCAGTGAAATAATTTAAGTTTCCATTTTCCTGTAAGACTTGTTAAAGAATGAAACCTTACCAAAGGTAGCTTCACTTGACTGTTCTTCATGTACTTCGCTGCATGTTCATAGTCACCCACCTTCTCAGAGGCAAGTCTGGAATTCTCGTTTGCAGGATATGGCTAAGGAATCAAGGGAAATTCCTAGTTGAGTTGTTACATTGAAATTTACAATGCAGAATGAAATACCCTAAATCACTGAAATGAGACAATAATCTTTAAGTATTACTTCAGAAATAAAAACTACACATACTTTTGAAATATTAAAAAAAAGGAGTGAAGGGAATCCTCTCTGAACAAAGAAGCTGCTGTGGTTAACAATGAGCATGGCTGGAGTATCTACAATTACAGAGTGTCACAGAGGGACTGAACAGTGTGCTGAATTGCCGCCAAGACCACTTGGCAGCAAACACCTGCTGTATCTCCGTGACTCCTGGGCAAAGGTTTTTTCTGCCACAACTCAAACCTGAAGGAAGTTATCAACACAAGAGTTAAACATTCATCTGAATGTTACAGTGACTTAACCGCCACGAAGTACAAACAGCAACTGGAAATAATACAAATAAAATTCAGTCAAAAGAACCTCGGGAGTTTCGGAAGAGAAGGAAAACATCCAGCCTCCAATACAGATCGTCTCCACAATTACACAGAATATGAAGAAGGGCCTCAAAAAAATGCTGTGTTTTTAAATATATGGTGACCAAATATCTGATATTCAAATTAATTCAAGCATTATTTTTAATCCATTTTAAGTATTAGGTTGGTGCAAACATAATTGCAGTTTCAGACCGTGAATTTTAAATCATTATAACTAGGCTCAAACACATCATTATTAATCAAAAAACCATTCTGGAACCATTAAAATCAACACATTTTTGCCAATGAGAAATAAATTTGCTTATTCCTGTAGTGTAAAAATTCATGCTTCAGATACAGAGCAGCCCCAAATGCCGACAGTCCTGACAGCCCATGTTAAAGCTCTGTCCTAGGTGCTGAACAGTCTAGCATTGGCACCAGTTATCTGTGCAATTTATATAAATACTGAGTGTGTCCATGGCCTTGAAAGGAATCTCAGAAACAACCAAACAAGTCTGCAACAACTGGGATTTTTACACAATTTCTAAATACTCACCTCCAGGGCCTGCATTCGTTTTAACAGCATTTTATTTTCATTGTTCTTAATCTTTTCCTCATAGAATTCCAGAAATGTTTTTTTGTAGACTAATTTCATATTGTACTTCTTCGCCATTCTGTCCAAAAAAGATTCTTTCATGAAAAGGCTTCCAAAATATTTATAATTCTTCACACAACAGTAACATCTTCTGGGCTTAACTAAAAACCTTACAAATTCACAAGAGGACCATGCAAAATAAATGAAGGGCAACACCCTAGTGACCTGAAAAAAACATGCAGTTAGATCTCCCTGGGTCACAGGGAACTCCAGTAACCTAACAAACAGGCCAGGAAGTGAAACAAAAATATTCCCTTTCATCTTCTGGATTCCCTGGCAAGACAAACTATTAGTTTTTATCCTACGTCTTGAACTGCGTCTTCACAGGTTTTTACAGGTCTCTTTTCCCAAGTTCCAGATGTCATGGTTCTGAAGAAAGTGGCCCAGATCCTTGCTCGATGTCACTCCCCGATGTACACAGCTTGCCAGCAGTGGTGGCAGCTCAGTACTGGCTTTTGTCACATTCACTCCATGTTCCCTAGAAATCTCCACCAGGACGATCCCAGGCCTGCAGGGCTGAATCCCACCAGCCTGTTCTCCTGCCAGTCTTTGCTATTTCAGTAAACCATCTAATTCTCCTTGCCACCCATCCCTGTGCCCAGTGTTCAGCACGCCACTGCATCCTCTCCATTAACCTGCAAAACATACTTGGAACAAGCCCACTTCCAATCCTGACACTGGCCACCAGGCTGCTCTATCACCATCACCATTCAATGTGGCACCACTTCGTTTGCTTGTTTCCCTGCTTTTATTCTTACCCTCCCTCAACCAATATTCCAAATGCAGTCAGATGAAGCTTCAAAAGTGCACAGGTCATGTCCTTTTAAAACCCTCGTTGGCTCCCAAGCACACTTAAGGCAAAACTGGCCAACTAGACACCCTTTAGATATTGACTTAGATGTCACTTTCTCCCAGGTGGCTTCCTCAAGTCCTAATTACATTAAGTCTCCCTTTGCTCTGTGTAATATCTTTCCCAGTGCAACTGCCGAAGCAGATTACTGCGCATCTGTAGACAACAAAAGGGAACCTGAGGACGATTTCAGGCAACAGATAAAAGATGAGAGGAGGAACAGGACAAACCCTGAAAGGGGACCCTTGATGTGACAGATGAGGGGACAGAGCGAAGGGAACATCGGAGGGCCACTCAGCTTTGCAGGTAAGAGCCGCGTGGATGGCAGGAGTCCCTGCCACTTGCATCAGGCCCCTTGGGAAGACAACACAGGTCAATATAAAGCCTCTTCTATTCCAGGCAGTTCATTTTCTATCAAAAAATACCCAAAATAAGCCTTTACGAGGGAAACTGAGCTTTACATCTACAAATATCATAATTACAAAGAACAGAGACTCAATCTGACCAATTTGAATAGGTCTGCATATGAAAGCTAATTAACAAGACAGCAAAGGTGGCTTGGATCCCTATGCATTTTCAGATTGTCTCTCCGAACAATACCTATCTCGATAAACAATTTATAAAAATTTGAAAATTAAAGTGACAATTTATTACTTGATATGTTTATCATCATTAGCAATACAAGCAGAAAAAATTGCTGATGTGTGCTTAGCCATTAAAAAAAAAAAACTTTCGTTTCATTCTTTATCTTTTGGGGTATACTCAAATCACCGTCAACCAAAAGCACCAAGCTAACATAACAAACATATAAAATAACATACTAAAAACATTTAATTTCTTCAAGCATAACATTTACCCAAAGTTTGCTAATTATAAGGAAAATCTGATATAAATTTTTTAACTTTCAGATTTATAAATTGTGTATAGTATTTTCCATGTTTAATCACATGCTACTTCATTTTCTTATTTTCTTTATTTTTATTTTATATAAAAGTTTTATACACTGTAGAACTCCTGAAAATCCTACATCCATAAATTTACAAGCTGACTGAGACAATTCAAATAAATAATCACCATCTAAAAATAAGTAAAAAAATAAAGCTCAACCTTTTCCTCAGTTAATAAAGGCTTTGTTTTAAAAAGAAGAAAAAATAAAAAGAAGGAAATACACTTTGGTCAGCTGTGACATGGCCCACATTTAACTGGACTCTTCCACACTTCCTCTCAGGGAAACCCCCAAGACCAAGGTATCTCATTAGGCCTTGGAGCCCTATCTGATAAAGCTTGAAACCTCAGCTTTCCCTGAGGTTATGGTTTGCCAAGACTCCTAAGAATTCAGGTTCATGAATACATTCCTGAATCAGGATTTTACTATCACCACTGCCATGAGTCACAATTTCATAAGCTATAGTGAAATATAAAACAACTTTTAATATACCTATTCCCGTCAAAAGGAGGATCCCTACTTTGGGAGGACTAATTTTAGTTACCCAAGTACCAGTAGTTACTTAAAAACAAATCTTTGCTATTTCTAGTTGTCAGTTATTTCATGCCACAAGTTGTAGGCAACAGGCTCCCTTTTCTTGCTTACAGGATAAAATAGTTTCAGGAATAAAAGAAACTAAATGAGTAAGGCTGTAAGTGACCTATGGCACCAACCGTTGAGTCTTAGTTTTGTCATTATTCAGGCTATACTTCTTAAGATCCCACTTAAAATAAGAGACCAATAGAAATACTGATTTTCCCCCCTTTACCTTCATTCTTATGCAAAAAGACAATGTGCTATGTGCTAAGTCTCTTCAGTCGTGTCTTGACTCTTTGTGACTCTATGGACTGTAGTCTGCCAGGCTCCTCTGTCCATGGGATTCTCCAAGCAAGAACACTGGAGTGGGTTACCATGCCCTCCTCCAGGGTATCTTCCTGACCCAGCGATCAAACCCTCATCTTTAATGTCTCCTGCACTGGCAGGTGAGTTCTTTACCACTAGACCCACCTGGGAAGCCCCCAAAAAAGAATTGTAACAGATTAATGACATTCTTACTCATTTAACAATGGAAAGTAGACCAAGAATTCAGGGACATCAACAACACCTTCCAAGTTGAAGTCATATTTGCAGCCAAATAAAGGATAATCTCCTTTCTTCTGAAATTTCACAGTATATATTTCATTTCCAAATGATTCTGTTTCTGAAGCTTCAAGGCGTCTTCTGTAAGTTACACGCCCCCCCAAAAAAATCAAATCTATTATTAGGTCAAATTTATTTTGATCAGATTTAATATGGGGGGGAACACACATGATGCAATTGATAGCTGTGAAGTGGGTCTGAGCTACTTTTAAGAAGCAATATGCTAAAATATCATTAACAATCTCACTAACAAAATTATGCTAGAAATAGGCTTCATTATCATGACAGCTGGTTAAGTGTCATCTGATCTGGAGTTTATCTAGCAACACCACCTCTGGCTTTTTGGCTCAATGCAACATCAGTCCCCAACTAACACACAAAGATGTTTTAAAGGTTCATCTGTAAATCTGACTTTTTAACTTAAAGCCAGATTATCTATACAAATACATTATCAAAGCACTCAGCCCTTCTATAAACTCTATTTCTGATAAATATCTGCTGCTCTAAGATAAGCTTAATTTTCAATATTTTATAAACCACAATATATGAAAGTACTTACATCAATTCAAAGCTATTGGGAGTGGTACCAATAAAATAGCCTCCAGGGCTCAGTCTCTCACACGCATTTCTGAGCATGACGTCAGCTTGCTCATAGGACTCGAATGAGTAATGGCAGACAAACTGACAACTGCAGATGTCAAAGCACATTTCTCGGTCATGAAACTTATCAGTCAGGAGTTCCTGAAACAAATTATAATGGGTCAAGATTTTGAAATTGGCTGCAACATAATTAGTGAATTTCTAATATTAGGATCCTGAAAATAAAAGTTGACATGCCCTCCAACCAACCTATCCTCTATCATTATGCATCTTAAGGATCATAATAAAAATGTTCTTTCTGGTTCAATATAATTTGATTCCCACTTTCAAAGTAATATTAAAAACTAGAGATTCTGGAATCATACTAAAAATACATCAAACAAACATATGACATTTAAAGGAACTGATTCTTTAATTGGTTTTACTGGAAAAAAAAGTAAAATGATGTTGACCTATATACTTGGGTTTATGAAAAACACAAAGCCAGCCCTTGAGACATTTTTTATTTTTTAGGCTGTGCTATGCAGCTAACAGGCTCTTAATTCCCCAATCAGGGATTGAACCTGGGCTACAGCAGTGAAAGTGCCAAATACTAATCACCAGACTGCCAGAGAGTCCCTGGGAAATTTTGAAAAATGCAAAATGTTTTTTAAAGGTTTCTAACTTTCTAGCAGTATACTACCACTCCTTTCCACCTTCACAACTGCAAACAAAACATGTAGTTAAAGGTATCTATAATAATTTAACGAGCTAACAAGTCAGAAAAGAGAGATAAAGGTTAAGGGGGAGATTTTCAGCATTTCAAATGCCTCTATAGTCTTGAACTTCAGCTGTCAAAGAGATTCAGAAACAGGTGTCACCAGACTGTGATATGTTGGGAAGCCGGTCAAAGAAATTACAAAGTAAACAAAACCTAAGTGCAGATCTATTCCAAAATAATAGAAAAAAGTGTCCAAACAGAAAAGCAACAAACGATTTCCAAAGTAAAAGTATTAAAAGCTAAAAATTACCAGAAGTATTTGGTGGGTCATTTAAGGAAATGTATCATTAATGGAATTTCTAGCTGAAATTAAAAATGCCATATCTTAAGATTTTTAATGTTTCAAAGCACATTTTTTAAAAATGAGCTGATTTTTAAAACAAATCACTTATTCAAACTAAAAATATAAAGACATACTTCTAAAAAAACACATACCTTTGAACAATCAGCAGTTATAAACTCAGCACTGAAAATATACTCATTATCACGACAACGGTTTTTCATGTCCTCATACCGCTGCTGACACTGTCTGACAGAAACATCAGCGATATCTGGAGGGGGAAAGGGCATCAGTGATGTCAGCAGAGGCCCACATTACATCAGAAACACAAAAATGGCACAATCTAGATTTCATCTCAACTGTTAAACTCTAGCAAGGAATCTAGCCTTAGAAAAGCAAAAAGGTTCTATTTCCTTCAAAACAAGGGAGAATAAAGTCTTCTGTACCAATGCAAATGACCCATATTTTTCAGAATGAATTAAACACTTTCTCAATAAGTACTGACAACAGAGAAATTCTATCATGATTTTTAAATGCTTATTCAAAGTTTAAAGCAGAAAGTTTAGATTCCAATTTGAATTATAAAACCTAACTCTGTACACTCAGCTTTTATATTTTCTTAATAAAATGTTATTTGTTTTTTCCCAGTGTTGAGACTTGCACTGCAGGTACAGAAGCACCAGTGGATGTTGTTGTTCAGTCCCTCAGTCGTGTCTGACTTTTTGCGACCCCATGGACTGCAGCACACCAGGCTTCCCTGTCCATCACCAACTCCCAGAGTTTATTCAAACTCACGTCCATCAAGTTGATGATGCCACCCAACCATCTCATCCTCTGTCGCCCCCTTCTCCTCTTGCCCTCAATCTTTCCCAGCATCAGGGTCTTTCCAATGAGTCAGTTCTTTGAATCAGGGGCCAAAGTGTTGGAGCTTCAGCTTCAGCATCAGTCCTTCCAATGAATATTCAGGGTTGATTTCCTTTAGGATTCACTGGTTTGATCTCCTTGCAGTCTAAGGACTTGCCTGGTGGCTCAGTGGTAAAGAATCTGGCGGCAATGCAGGAGACCCAGATTCAATCCCTGGGTCAGGAAGATCCCCTGGAGAAGAGAAGAGCTACCCACTCCCATATTCTTGTCTGGAGAATTCCATGAACAGAGGGGCCTGATGGGCTACAATCCATGGAGTTGCAGAGTCAGACATGACTGAGTGACTAACACAAAGAAATAACAGTTGATACTGTGTCATGAATATCAGGTAGGAGCACCAATGATACTGGTAATTCTTGATATATTTTTCACTGCTATAAACCAGCTCAGAAAGAAAAAAAGGGGAAGGAGGGAAGCCAATTTCATTTAGGAATGTCCTTGATAAAGCAGTAAACATTAATTTTATAAAATCTTCAAAACATTTCTGTTATATAATGAAGTCTATCTGAATAGGACTGGTGTGACTGTCTGTGAGCTGTACTGGCCAATTTTTTATACAAAAATTGTTTTCACTTGAAGAACGACAGACAGACAAACTGGTTATTCAGACCTGGTAATCTGGCAGACCTTTTCTTCAAAATGAAAAAGGTGAAAACTACAGATGGTATTTGTTACCAATGATAAACCTGAGCTTTCAAGTGAAAACTACAACTCCGAAAAAACTGTTTCTATCACGATGGGCTGGGCATTGTCCCAATACTAAAGACTTTTCTGATTATGATGATATTAAACCAATGTGATTTCTTGATGCCAACGTTTAGAAGATTTCCATAATTTTAGTGAACAAAATCTCACACGGCAAAGTGCAAGATAGATTTAATGGAGTTTCACATCAAATAATTCCATTTCACTGCTCATCAAATAACACATCACAACATACTGATGCAGAAACAGGGGTGCAAATTCAGCTGTCTTTTATTATTACAGACTTAAGAATCTGCAAAAATACTTTTAAAATGCTAGTCTTCTCACTAAATTTTACTTGTAATAAATTAAAGCTATTTTTAAAATTGTCAGTTTTAATTTCCATAATCAATAGATGTAACTACATACACAAAAGCTTCCCGGGGTCCTTAATCATTTTTAAGAGTGTACTGACCCCATGAATTGCAGCACACCAACTCCTGGAGTTCACCCAAACTTATGTCCATCGAGTCAGTGATGCCATCCAGCCTCTCATCCTCTGTCGTTCCCTTCTCCTGCCCTCAATCCCTCCCAGCATCAGAGTCTTTTCCAATGAGTCAACTCTTTGCATCAGGTGGCCAAAGTATTGGAGTTTCAGCTTTAGCATCAGTCCTTCCAAAGAACATCCAGGACTGATCTCCTTTAGAATGGACTGGTTGGATCTCCTTGCAGTCCAAAGGACTCTTCTCAAGAGTCTTCTCTAACACCACAGTTCAAAAGCATCAATTCTTCAGTGCTCAGCTTTCTTCACAGTCCAACTTTCACATCCATACATGACCACTGGAAAAACCATAGCCTTGACTAGACAGACCTTTGTTGGCAAAGTAATGTCTCTGCTTTTGAATATGCTGTCTAGGTTGGTCATAACTTTCCTTCCAAGGAGTAACCATCTCTTAATTTCATGGCTGCACTTACCATCTGCAGTGATTTTGGAGCCCCCAAAAATAAAGTCTGCCATTGTTTCCACTGTTTCCCCATCTATTTGCCATGAAGTGATGGGACCAGATGCCATGATCTTCGTTTTCTGAATGTTGAGCTTTAAGCCAACTTTTTCACTCTCCTCTTTTACTTTCATCAAGAGGCTTTTTAGTTCCTCTTCACTTTCTGACATAAGGGTGCTGTCATCTGCATAGAGTCGGACACGACTAAGCTGAACTGAACTGAACTGAACTGAGGTCATAAACCAGAAACTGTGAGAAGTGCCGATTTAGGCAACATGACTCCACAGGCAGTGCTGTGCGCTTCCATGACTCCTCAGACAGGAAGGAACATGTTGTCTGCCTGCCCCTCTTCTGGGTTAAGAATGACTGGGAGGTTCAGGTGCTTAATTAATCCAGTTAAGTTCCTTTCAACTTTTCTCCTAATAGCTTCAGCATCTTTTAATGACTGCAACTAGAGCCATTATTTCATCAAGGGTGGAAAAATTTATTCATTGTGATTTTTCAATACCACTTGGTTATGCTGAAATATGGTTCATATAGGGTTAGAAAAGATAAATACCCTCTACCTTTGTTTATACATTACAGAGTAATGAGTAAGTTTCCTTGCTCCCTCCAAGTCTGAACAATGAGATTTTCCCCTTATTTCATGTGTTTCAATCCACTATAATTACTGTTTTTTTTAATTCATGAAGCTGTCCTATCTGTGACCAGTGAAAGCCTTTCCAAGTTTGTGCTTCAAACATGGAGTCTGACATGACTTCTATCATTTGTGGTCTTAACACCATCAGTGAATTCTCAATCCTCATTTAAAAAACACCTGTCTCATGAGCAGCTCCCAGACATCTTGTGGTACAGTATTTCAGTATTATGTCCATAATATATCTTTCTTATTTCCATTTACCTGGCTGACCACAAAGCATTCCTTCCCATGTCATTATCTCTCTTACCAGTACAAACTAGCTTGTCAATTCTTCCTTTTTTCCACTTGAGCAAATCTCCACCTTTACCACATCCTAGGTCCAAAACAGTGATATTACGTTTCTTTTTCTGTCTCACCTTTTCTAAAAATTCCCCTAAAAGAGAGAAATAAGTTATAATAAATGCTCTTCTCCATTTTTACTAAAGCATAAACTGTTATCCTTAATAATCTAGTAACTTCTGCATGACGTGTAATATAAACATATTCATTTATGTAATTAATTCATAACTTTTGGGAAATATTTCAAATTTGACTAAGAGTTAATTAACTTGACTCTTCTTCGGCATTAAAAAAGAAAGAGTATGTCTCTGGTATTTCAGAAACTAAGACAGGTTTTTGAAGGTTATTTTCAGAATTTGATTCAACATTATATAGCAAACATTTTCTCTTATTTGATTAAACAGAAGTTTAACAGTATAGAAAAGCTGCACGATCTTGGCAGGTCAATAGCAAACATTTTAAATTCTAATTAATACAAGAATACTCAACACTTGTTCCTGATAAGAGAAAAATTAATTCATAATTTGTTGTAGTTCTCTTTCCAAAGCTAAGTGTTTGGCTTTTTATACACTTAATAAGATGAAAATAATTATGGGATCATAAGAGCTTGGTTTTGATAAAAGATTCAAGGCTTACCTCCAAAAGAAACACAAGAACTAGTCAAAAAACTATATAAACCTCTTTACTGTCATCAGAATTCTTAAAACTCTGAAGTAAAAATGGAATCTTTTATCTCAATCTACCAAATCACATTAATAATTAATGGATGGTATTAGTAGGCTCCCTACATCAATAGCCAAATGGTTCAAATATCAGTTAAAGGCATATTAATATTCTTAGACAATGAAATATTCAGCAATTCTAACACTGGATAAAATACTGAATCCTAGATCTATTCTACCTTTATCATTCTGAGCTTAATGCTTTTTATTTCCTATGTAATATTTTGACTGCTAGAATATTCAGTATAAATACTTCTGCTTTCACCGTTCATAGGATTTTTAACTGATTTCAACAGATGTACAAGTGTTCAATATTTAACTTTCTGCTATAAATCTTTAAAAAACAGTGTAATATGCAAAGAGTAAAAAGCAGCATGAGTGATAAAACCTCTTTATTTCCACAAAATAAGATTAATGAGAGGGGAAATCTTCATGAAACATTATTCAAGTTACCTTTATCACATTCAAGCATCACACTCAACTATCACTAGCTATAAACAGCAAGGAAGAGAAAATGAATGGCAAAGAATGGGTGTTGAGAAGACACACACAAAAAAAGACAGCAAAGGAATCTGGCACAGAGCACATCGATTACAGCAAGACAGGAAAGACAGGTGCAGACAGCAAAGCACCCGTTAAGAGAGCTGCTGGAACAGCTGAAGGAGAAACCACCATCAGGAATATGCTGAGAGATACGTTTTTGCCTGACATTTTTGCCTGACATAGTGTTTTTATAATAAAAACTACCTATTTTCCTGTTTATAAAAATAATACAATTAACAATGTGAAAAATACGACTGAACTTAAAAATATTTATTCAATGAATAAATACATGAATAAGTGACTAAGGAAAAATATTCAATGATAAGTCATCTACATTACTAAGGATGATGAAGAAAGGAAGAAAAAAATTGAGAAATTAGCAATAGGGTCCAAAGATTATTTTATGAGTATAGATTTTAAAATGCCATAATAGTAACCCTAAAAAACCCTTTTTTTAAAGTTTATTCATTTATCCTAGATGACAAGTAGCAGAATCAAATAAGCCTTGTTTTTGTAATAAAACATAAATATTAAAAACAAAAGTGAGAAAGAAAAATATTAAAATGTATCTGAAATGAGTCTAGTTCCCATTCCTAACACTTTTCAGGATGGATAATTTATTTTTTATAAAATTACTAAAATATTGTCAAAACGATAGAAAGTAGTCATAAATGGCACATTACTTTTTTTAGTTTAACTATGAAAGCATTCTCACTTTTTCTGAGGCTGGCTTTTTAAAAAAACAAAACAGAAACCAAAACTAAATAAACTTTTTGTGAAAAACTTCAACATTTACTGGCTTTTATAAATTCTCTAATCTCAGGTAAGTGGCTGACTAATATATTTGATAAAGAAAGCAATAAATATTTTCAGAATTAAATTTCCTCCACTGACTTCCATTTTAAATTCAAAAATGAGTTTTCATAGACAAAAATGATGTTCAAAAAGCTGAATTTCTCCATCAATCCTCAAAGTAAACTTTATTTTTCCCCAGAAGAAAAGAACAAGTTCAATGGACAATCAATACAAATGATGACCTTTACCAACTCATTAAAGGCCCAGAGATAAAAAAATCATGCCACTGCCCATTTTCTTAACTTAATGGAACCCAAATGTTTCATTCAATAATATAAGATTGCTCCAAAACTACTAGAGTAAAACAGATTATTTAATAGCACTGCTGCTGCTAAGTCGCTTTAGTCGTGTCCGACTCTGTGCGACCCCATGGACGGCAGCCCACCAGGCTCCCCTGTCCCTGGGATTCTCCAGGCAAAAACACTGGACTGGGTTGCCATTTCCTTCTCCAATGCACTAGGTAACCTTAATTCTAAATATAAAAGCACACTGCCTTCTGAAAACCTAAATAACTCCATATTAATATCTATGTAGTCAGCCATTAGTAAATATGAAAATAATTAACCAAAAAAAAAAAAAAAGAAAAGAATTTATCTCAAAGGCCTAATTTCAGTTTTGGCTCCAGTTTTATAAAGCCAAGGTTTGATGATTAAATGAACAGTAACTAAAGACCTAGTCACTTTGTATATGATTAACCACTTAGGGAGAAAAAAAGGAAACATAAGCTGAAATTAAAAATTCAAAACTGTAAATCAAAAAACAAACATACCAATGAGGACACTTTTCATCCAATTATTAAAATTTCTTAGGTAAAAAATTCTGCTTTGGCTACGCTTCTCCAAACCAACTTCCTGGAGTTCATTGTAGTGAGCGGCCACTGCTGAGCTGTGTCCTTCTTCCAAGTTCTGAAAACAGAAGAATGGCACAAAATTAAGAAGCTGAACATGAAATAAACAAGTCTAAAAGAGCATCTGGCCTATATATGGATAAAATACTACTGAGATTGGTATACTTCACGAAGCTGTAGTAGAATCTCAGAAATCCCACTAATTATAATCACATGAAAGATTTTCCCCTTTTCCCTATTTTTAAAAACATCTCCTAAGAAATTTTCATCTATAGAATTTTGGTGTAAATGTGTTAATAAAACCAGTATATTTCCAGAGTTCTGATTTATTCAGTTCAGTAAATGTCAGTAGTGAATGAAGTTCCTACAAGAAAATAAAATGGAAATAATATACTAACTATATTGTTATAAAATTATTGTGGGCATTACATGAGCTAATATTCACGAAAAGATGAGAACACAACAGTCTACGTTTGGTGTCAATGATTTCTATTATTTGCTACTAACCTAACTCAAATTTCAATTTGTACTCTCTAAGACCTTAAGCATTCTACAAAAATGCCAGATAAGTAAAGGGCCTCAGATTCCCCCACTTTCTGCTCAACCAAAGTGTTTCAACTGGTATGTAAAATAGGTAAAAGGTTGAAGATTTTCCCTTGAAAAAAGGGTTCCACTGCTAGTAAAAATTTGAAAACTATGTTTACAATACAAGCTTCTCTCTATTAAAAAGGTTTGCAATTCACCAATGACAAACACCTGGCTTATCTGCCACTTTCTTCCTGAGGAGTGATAACAGAATTTTACTCATTCATTGCATAATGCAGACTCCACTTCAGGTCCCATCACAAAATAGTATTCCCAGATGAAAATGATTTGCTATCCTTTGCTTTACAATACTCTTGTTAGATATCAGGCTTCAAGTAACTACCCTCACATAAGAAGCGAAAATAACATAGTTTAAGGAATTACATTAAGAAAGAAATGTAAAAGTGGGTATCATCTAGAAATTTATCATTTTAAGAGATAATCTCAAACACTTCAAACACAAAAAAGAGATAAACACCTAATTAAAAAGGAAAAAAGGTAAATCACTTGAAACTTACACTGATGTCTTTTTAAAAACACTAAGAAAAAAGCAAACTATAAAAACTCCTTTTCAAGTGTTTAGTCAAGATTTCCAAGTAAGATTAAAATTATCTCATTAGCAGAAGTTTTATCTAAATACAAGAGAAATGAAAATCAAAACTACAATGAGGTATCACCTCACACAGGTCAAAATGGCCATTATCAAAAAGTCTACAAATATAAATGCCTGAGAGGGTGTGGAGAAAAGGGAACCCTGTACACTGCTGGTGGGAATGTAAACTGGTACAACCCCTATGGAGAACAGTATGGAGGTTCCTTAAAAAACTAAAAATAGAACTCGTATATGATCCAGCAATTCCACTCCTGGGCATGTATGAGAAGAAAACCAGAATTTGAAAAGATACATGATCTCCATTGTTCACTGCAGCACTCTTTACAATAGTAAAGATGGGGAAGCAACCTAAATGTCTACTGACAAATGAATGGATAAAGAAGATGTACACAATGGAATATTATGCAGCCACAAAAAGACTGAAATAATGCCATCTGCAGTAATGTGGATGGAGCTAGAGATTATTATACTAAGAGAAATCAGAGAAAGACAAACATATAACATCACTTACAGGTGGAATCTAAAAAAATGATACAACTGAACTCATTTACAACACAGACACAAACTCATAGACTTTGAAAACAAACTTATGGTTACCAAAGGGGAAAAGCAGGGGAAAGTGGTAAATTAGGACTTTGGGATTAACATATACACACTACTATATATAAAATAGTCAATCAACAAGGACTTTGCAAGTTCCCTGCTATACAGGGAACTCCACTCAATATTCTGCAATAACCTATATGGGAAAAGTATCTGCAAAAGAATGAATATATGTATAACTAAATCATGCTGTGTATACCTGAAACTAACACAATATTGCAAATCAATAATACTTCAATATAAAATAAAAATTAAGTTAAAAAAACAGAACCCTTAAGTTATTAAAATTATGTTTTTAAAAAAAGGTATTTCATAACTGCTCCACATTTCAATCTGACATATTCCATTATGCATTTTAAAAAATGTATTCAAAATACCTTTTGCTTTTCAGCAACATCTTCAAGTTCTATTTTTCTCCTTTTCTGAGTGCCATCTCCAGCAGGTTCATCTTTTGGAAAACCATCAGTTTCTATTCTTCTTCTCCTTGAAATGCCTTCATCATCACCAGAACCTTTTTCCTCTGGGGCAATTTCAGCATCAAGTTTTCTTTTTTTGGGTGGAGTGTCTTCCCCATAACTAGAACTTTCCTTTACAAGATCATCCTCAAACTCCATTTTTCTCTTTTTTGGTGTGTTTACTTGCCCACAAGTAGGAGCCTCTGCAGAAAGACCAGTCTCAGGAAAGGCTGTATTTTCATTAATAATGAATGATGACTCTGTTTCTGAATCTGATGTTTTCACTTCTTTATGAAAGATTTTTTCATGTTCTTCTGCTTTTGCAGAATTTTCCATTTTTGATTAAATGATGGTCAAACTTCATGAACTGATACTGAAATGGTAAAAATTTGATATTACTTGTAAACATAATGCTGAGACTTTAAAAGCAATTTAAATCAGAAGTTGGCCATTTAATTTCAGTGATCAAGAATTTTTTAAAACTTATTAGAGAATACTGAAAACAATACTGATACATATTGCACATGAATTTCTAAAAATGCTAATGAAGTACTAATTATAATCCCCATATACTTCCACAATCTAATCCATAAAAGTCACCACTGACATTAAAACTGACAAAAGTCGTCACAGTAAATGAAGTTAGTTCCATTTCTGTCCTGACCCTTACTCTACAGCCTTGGCTCCCAAAATGTGTGCTGGGCACTGTAACAAATGCATATGTGCACAGCAGGGTATTTTAAAGTTTAATGAAAACTTATTGATATCTGACACCTGGAAGATATCACAGATACACCATCAAGTAGAGCTCAGTTTTAACTGAGTAGCTTGCATTATATTTTTCTTTAATTGACAACAGAACCTTGTGAAGCTAAGACTTTGGTGGTACCACAGAAAATAAATGTAAAACAAGAAGTGCAGTTGGTGTCAGATCTCATCTCAAGGCTTGAGAAGTCTAGTACTCAACAGATGTTGTTGTGCATAGTAACATTCCATTACTATGCACTTGTGGCAACTAAGAACTAAAAGACAGAAGAACCAGAGATCAAATTACCAATATCCACTGGATCATGAGAAAAACAAGAGTTCCAGAAAAACATCTATTTCTGCTTTACTGACTATGCCAAAGCCTTTGACTGTGTGGATCACAATAAACTGTGGAAAATTCTGAAAGAGACAGGAATACCAGACCACCTGATCTGCCTCTTGAGAAACCTGTATGCAGGTCAGGAAGCAACAGTTAGAACTGGACATGGAACAACAGACTGGTTCCAAATAGGAAAAGGAGTACGTCC
>NW_011495015.1:67319-72084 GCF_000754665.1 Bison bison bison
ACTGGACATGGAACAACAGACTGGTTCCAAATAGGAAAAGGAGTACGTCAGGGCTGTATATTGTCACCCTGCTTATTTAACTTACATGCAGAGTACATTATGAGAAACGCTGGGCTGGAAGAAGCACAAGCTGGAATCAAGACTGCTGGGAGAAATATCAATAACCTCAGACATGCAGATGACACCACCCTTATGGCAGAAAGTGAAGAGGAACTAAAGTCTCTTGATGAAAGTGAAAGTGGAGAGTGAAAAAGTTGGCTTAAAGCTCAACATCCAGAAAACTAAGATCATGGCATCTGGTCCCATCACTTCATGGCAAATAGATGGGGCAACAGTGGAAACAGTGGCAGACTTTATTTTTTTGGGCTCCAAAATCACTGCAGATGGTGATTGCAGTCATGAAATTAAAAGACGCTTACTCCCTGGAAGGAAAGTTATGACCAACCTAGATAGCATATTCAAAAGCAGAGACATTACTTTGCCAACAAAGGTCTGTCTAGTCAAGGCTATGGTTTTTCCAGTGGTCATGTATGGATGTGACAGTTGGACTGTGAAGAAGGCTGAGCGTCGAAGAATTGATGCTTTTGAACTGTGGTGTTGGAGAAGACTCTTGAGAGCACCTTGGACTGCAAGGAGATCCAACCTGTCCATTTTAAAGGAGATCAGTCCTGGGTGCTCTTTGGAAGGAATGATGCTAAAGCTGAAACTCCAATACTTTGGCCACCTCATGCGAAGAGTTGACTCGTTGGAAAAGACTCTGATGCTGGGAGGGATTGAGGGCAGGAGGCGACGGGGACGACAGAGGATGAGATGGCTGGATGGCATCACCGACTTGATGGACGTGAGTCTGAGTGATCTCTGGGAGCTGGTGATGGACAGGGAGGCCTGGCATGCTGCAATTCATGGGGTCGCAAAGAGTTGGGACACGACTGAGCGACTGAACTGAACTTAAGAACTAGAAACTATTCCTTTCAATCTGTGTATTTATTTTTTAAAATAAAGTTGTTAGGACACACTTAAATTGTTTGGACTAAACCACTTAGGGAAACTGTTAGGTATTTCTTTTGGCCTAGGGACACTGAAAACCAAGAGCAGGAACAGCATGGGACTAGTAAAATCCTTAGTTTGCAATGGATGTCAGAATCAGGTACAGAGTGAAGAAAGTAGAAAGATGTTTCAAGACCCAGCCTGCTACTTAATGACCATTGTTGTTGTTCAGTCACTAAGTCATGTCCAACTCTGCGACCCCATGGACAGGCTTCCCTATCCTTCACCATCTTCCAGAGTTCAAACTCATGTTCATTGAGTAGATGATGCCATCCAACCATCTCATTCTCTGTCATTCCCTTCTCCTCCTGCATCTTTCCCAGCATCAGGGTCTTTTCCAATGAGTGGGCTCTTCACATTAGGTGGTCAAAGTATCAGAGCTTTAGCGTCAGTCCTTTTAATGAATATTCAGGGTTGATTTCCTTTAGGATTGACTGGTTTGATCTCCTTGCTGTCCAAGGAACTCTACAGGGTCTTCTGCAGCACCACAGTTCGAAAGCATCAATTCTTCGCCACTCAGCCTTCTTTATGGTCCAGCTCTCACATCTATACATGACTACTGGAAAAACCATAGCTTTGACTAGACAGACCTTTGTCAGCAGAGTGATGTCTCTGCTTTTTAATATTCTGTCTAGGTTTGTTATAGCTTTTCTTCCAAGGAGCAAGTGTCTTTTAATTTCATAGCTGCAGACACCATCTGCAATGATTTGGGGGCCCAAGAAAATAAAGTGTGTCACTGTTTCCATTTTTTCCTCATTTGCCATGAAGTGACGGGACCAGATGCCATGATCTTGGTTTTCTTAATGTTGAGTTTTAAGCCAGCTTTTCATTCTCCTCTTTCACCTTCATCAAGAGGCTCTTTAGCTCCTCTTTCCTTTCTGCCATTAGCAGGGTATCATCTGCATATCTGAGGTTGTTGATATTTCTCCTGGCAATCTTGATTCCAGCTTGTGAGTCATCTAGTCTGGCATTTTGCCTTATGTACACTGCACAGAAGTTAAATTAGGGTGACGATATACAGCCTTGACATACTAATTTTCCAATTTTGAACCAGTCCATTGTTCATATCTGGTTCTAATTGTTGCTTCTTGACCTGCACACAGGTTTCTCGGAAGGCAGGTAAGGTGGCCTGGTATTCCCATCTCTTTAAGAATTTCTCACAGTTTGTTTTGATCCTCACAGTCAAAGGCTTCAGCCTAGTCAATAAAGCAGTAGTAGGTATTTTTCCAGAATTCTCTTGCTTTTTTCTATGATCCAACGGATGCTGGCAATTTCATCTCTGGGTCCTTTGCCTTTTCAATTCAGCTTGTACATCTGGAAGTTCTCGGTTCACATACTGTTGAAGCCTAGCTTGAAGGATTTTGAGTATTACTTTGCTAGCATGTGAGCAGCAACTGAGCAGTACTTTGAACATTCTTTCACATTGCCATTCTTTGGGACTGGAATGAAAACTGACCTTTTTCAGTCCTGTGGCCACTGCTGAGTGTTCCAAATTTGCTGACATATTGAGTGCAACACTTTAACAGCATCAGCTTTTAGGATTTTAAAGAGCTCAGCTGGAATTCCATTACCTCCACTAGCTTTGCCCCTAGTAATGCTTCCCTGAGGCCCACTTGACTTCATGTTCCAGGATGTCTGGCTCTAGGTTAGTAACCATATTATTGTGATTATCTGAGTCATTAACCTTTTTTGTACAGTTCTGTGTATTCTTGCCACTTCTTTTTAATTAGGTGCCTCTCCTAGGTCCTTACTGTTTCTGTCCTTTATTGCACCCATCTTTCCATGAAGTGTTCCCTTGGAATCTCTAATTTCCTTGAAGAGATCTCTAGTCTTTCCTATTCTATTGTCTTCCTCTATTTCTTTGTTCACTTACGAAGGTTTTCTTATCTCTCCTTAGTATTGTTTGGACACTGTATTCAGTTAAGTACATCTTTCCTTTTCTCCTTTGCTTTTCGCTTCTCTTCTTTTTTCAGCTATTTGTAAGGCCTCTGTTTAGTCTCTTTCAAATGTTCTCAGGCTTCAGATGAAATGGGAGGGTAAAAAAATAAATGGACAAGAATTTATTAAGCCACTCAACAAGTTCAGTGAAGTACTACAGAGAAGCTCAATAAGGGACTGTGTGAATTAGTCCTCAAGAAGTTGATTCCCCCCCACCCCAGGCTTCTTTTTTTTTTCCGCAGGGAGTGGGGGCTACTCTCTAGTTGTGGTATACCCGCTTCTCATTGCAGTGGCTTCTCTTGTTGTGGAGCATAGGCTTCAGGGTGCCCAGGCTTCAGTAGCTGAGGCACATGGGCTCAGTAGTTATGGTTCCCTGGCTCCAGAGTACAGTCTCAAAAGTTGTGGCACAAGAGCTTAGCCACTTCATGGCATGATGGATATTCCCAGATCAGGGATGGAACTCATGTCTCCTGCGTTGGCAAGCGAATTCTTTACCACTGAGCCACCAGGGAAGGCCAGTCTTCAAGAAGTTTACAACTGATACACGACTTAAAATGTTGGGCTGTATTATTCAAACCAGAGAAGAAAAGCAAAAGTCGGAAAATTAGTGAGATTCCGCAAATTCAGAACCTGAAAGTTACGAAGTGTTCCAACAGAATAAGAAATAAATTTGTTTAATGGAATGGGTAAAAACAAGAGACTCTAAATCAGGAAGGGTTTCAAGGGCTATTAACTTTCATTGTCCAAGGTTTGAGGTAACAAGATATTAGTAAGTGACAAAACAAGAATTGAATCAAAGAGGAAAAAAATTACCCAGAAACGTAATTTTCTAAATAACTGTTTAAAATGATTAGTAATTATCTAGTAATCATTTTCCTAATAAGGAAATAAAACTGGCTTTAATTTCAAATAAAACGATGTAACTTCTCCCTGGCTATAATTAATTCTCTCTGGAAATGTAGTATCTAAACTCACTATTGAGAATAAAAGTTAATTTATATTTATCTGTGACATTTCCACCAACGAAACGTTCCACAGACAATTCAATCAGAATAAGCGACACAGATTTCCAAACGACCCAACAGATGGGTAAGACTGTGAGAGTCCAAGCTGAGTAATGAGTTAGGTCCCGACACAAAAGGTTTGCCTCTCGGGAACCCTCAGGGAAGGACTGAGTCGACAGGTACAAGAAGGCGCATAAACGACCAAACTTGCCTCTCGGTGATCTGCGCAGCAGTCACACCCGAGGTTCAGGTGTGAGCCCTCCACCGGGCTGAGGGCTGGAGCTCAAGCAGGTGAGAGCTACGCCGGACCGACAAGTGGGCCGATGGTGTCCTCGGACTCGAGGACGCACCGAGCCGCCCCAGCACCGCACGGCTCAGGTTCCGGCCCACCACGCAGGGCAGGCGGCCGGCCGCTCCGGCAGACGGCCGGGCCTGAAGCGGCTCTCGGACCTCTCGAACCCGGGCTGGGTCCAAGCTGAGGGGCGTCAGCAGCCGCCGAAGTGGCACAGCCAGTGGTTGGAATGCCCCTTCCACCCCGGCGGCCACCGCTACACACAAAGACGTAGCCCAGCGCTGCGACCCCACACTTACCTACCAGCCATCCGCGACTCTGTTTGCGGAAGCGGCGCCACGCCACGCGCGCGCTATGACGCCACTTCCGGAGAGCGCGGGTCGCTTGGCCCGGAATCCCGAGTCCCGGCGTGCCGCGCGCGGCGTGCGGAGGGCGACGGCTCGAAGGGACGCAAGAGCCTGGTTGGAGGGACGGCGTGGCGGGC
>NW_011495015.1:72184-72737 GCF_000754665.1 Bison bison bison
CCGAGCGGCTCCTCCGGGCTCAGGTCCTGAGGTAACGGGGGTCGAGGCCTCTGGGGGAGGGGCGGTCGGCGGGGCCTCCTTAGCGTGGTGCGCGGCGCGAGCGCCCCTGGGCGGACAGAGGTCACCCCGCCCTTCGCAGTGGGCCGGTGTCCTGCTAACCCTGTCCGTGGGGCGGTTTTCCAGCCTTTGGCTTGCCCTTCCTAGGACGCCGGTCGGGAGGGGCCGGGAGCCCCCGAGCTCGGACTTGCCTCGGAAGCGCGCGGCGTCCTGCTTCTCGCTGCCTCGCGGGTCGCTCCATTCCGCCGCACTTGGAAGTTCGGCCAGACCTCCCTCGAGAGGGCTGTGCTCGGTCAGCCTCTGGAGGAGCGCGACAGCCCATACATGTTTTTGAGAAACGCTTCAGTGATAGTGTCTGTTGGCTGGACTTTGGTATGGGGTGGTTGGGGAGTCAACTCATTTGGTTCATCCTTCCCCCGCCCCCGATTTCCACCCCAGTGTCTCTCGTTCCTGCTTTCCACCCTCTACGCTAGGGTCAAAACTGTGCCTGTGGACT
>NW_011495015.1:72837-87590 GCF_000754665.1 Bison bison bison
TGTGGACTAAGATGGTTGACGCGTTGCGCCTCAGCACTTCCCACCGAGATGGTGTAAAGACGTGATCAGAAATATGTCTTCGATTCTTCGTTACCAAACTTGAGCCCTTTAAAAGCAGCTGTGGAAACAGGTGTGCTGGCCTGCATACCTGTCAGTAGGCGCAGTTACAGCAGCCGGTAGACTTCGCTTGGGGGAAAGCAAGCAGTGTCTGCAGCATGTACTTTAGAATCCAGTCACTTCTAAACTGTGGGCTTTAACCTTTCTGAGGTTGTTGACTATAAACTTTGGCCCAAGAACGAAGCCTGTTTTTAACAAATGAGGATGAGCCATCAATTTCAGATGACTGTATTTTATTATATGCAGTGAGCTAAGTTGAGAATTAACTTCAGTTCATTTTTTTTCGAAGTTGTTTTTATTATTGTACTGATGCATGCATCTTTTAGATCATTACTATCCTCATATCACAAGGTTACTTTGAGTATGTTTGAAAATACTCCATGCATAAAAAATAGACATTGATCCTTCCAAGAAAGTTTAAGCATCAAACCTAAAAATTCAACTAAACATCTTGTTTATTTTTCTACACATAAATTAGTGGCCTGCCACCGCTGACATCTGTAAAAAATCACTATGACAAACAAAATGTGTCTTTTCTTGCCTGGAGAACTCCATGGACAGAGGAGCCTGGCCTACACTCAAAGGAGTCACAAAGAATCTGACACGACTGAGCAACTAACACTTTCACTTTTTCACTTAAACTGTGATTTAAAAGTACTTGTTACTTTGCACAACACATTGGGGAAATAGGTTTTTCCACATGGCATATTCTTATTTTGATCCTTATTTTATAGTAGATTTTTTGCCCTCCACCTAAAGTTCATTTGCTCTCCAGGTAAAGCAAAGGTATAGTGCTGGAGATTGTGCTATCTACATATTCATGCATTTAGAACTGGGTAATTATGTATCCATATTTGCTGGTTCTGATGCTTAAGTTTCTTAAGAGAGTTGCTACTGTAATTTTACAGAAAATGAGTCTAATTTTGACTTAAGAAATTTTCTCATAAGATTAAAAGCCTCCTAACTGTATTATCCTGGAGAAGGCAATGGCACCCCACTCCAGTACTCTTGCCTGGAAAATCCCATGGACAGAGGAGCCTAGTGGGCTGCAGTCCATGGGGTCGCTAAGAGTTGGACACGACTCAGCAACTTCACTTTCACTTTTCCCTTTCATGCATTGGAGAAGGAAATGGCAACCCACTCCAGTGTTCTTGCCTGGAGAATCCCAGGGATGGGGAAGCCTGGTGGGCTGCCGTCTGTGGGGCCGCACGGAGTTGGACACGACTGAAGCGACTTAGCAGCAGCAGCAACTATATTATCCAGACTCCACCATGAATTGTTGTGCATAAGATATATAGGGGCCTACCTGGTGGCTCAGATGACAGAGAATCTGCCTGCAATGCAGGAGACCTGGGTTAAATTCCTGGGTTGGGAAGATCCCCGTGGAGAATGCAATGGCTACCCACTCTAGTATTCCTGCCTGGAGAATTCCATGGACAGAGGAGCCTGGCAGGATACAGTTCATGGGGTCACAAAGTCAAACACAACTGAGCGACTCACGTTTCACCCTAAGGTGAAGGGCTCTGGGTATTTATGGGATAAAGAATAAAGAAGTAGGGCACTCTGAGATGGCAGGAGGAGTGTAGAGAAAGGTGACTGGAAAGTGGTGTAAGGCAGGATATAGGTGAAATGAATTTAACGATTACTCATTGGTTTCAAGAACAGGAAGAACTCGAGGATAGTAGAGATGGAGGGAGTAAATTATTGTTTAGTCACTAAGTCATGTCTGACTCTTGTAACCCCGTGGATTGCAGCCCACCAGGCTTCTCTATCCATGGGATTTCCCAGGCAAGAATACTGGAATGGGCTGCCATTTCCTACTCCAGGGAGGGAGTAAATGAGCTAAATAAAACCATTGATGTTATTTTTCCCCACTATTGCCTGAGTAATAACTGCTTTTCTGGAAATTGAGTTAAAAGAGTAATAGCTGATAGTCTAGTAGTACCTTTTACTACCTTTATATATTCGAATTCATTTTTAACTTGTACATGATACAGTGGGATTGTTGTTATTATTTTGTTTTATAGATGAGTGGTAAGTAACTTGCCCAAGGTCATGCAGCTGGGAAGTAGTAGTGGGCTAGGTTTTGGATCCAAGCAGCCTGACTCCAAAGACCATGGTTTGTGCATGCTCAGTCATGTTCCACTCTTTGCGACCCTATGGACTGAAACCCGACAGGCTCCTCTGTTCATGGGATTTTCCAGGCAAGAATACTGGAGTGGATTGCCCTTTCCTTCTCCAGGGGATCTTCCAGACACAGGGATGGAACCAGGGTCTCTTACAACTCCTGCCTTAGCAGGCAGATTCTTTTATCACTGAGCCACGTGGAAAGCCCAGAGACTGTACTGTGCTAATGAAACAGTGCCTATTTAAGGCCAGACTGAGAACTGGAAGTTACCTGGCACATAGTAGATTTTCAGAAAATGTTTTGATATTTCTTACTGCTTGGGTTATTATGTTCAGAGAGAAAACAGCTGGATAAATGTCTTGCTAGCATGTGAACTCTAGCAAGACAGTGATCATCATTTTGTTCAGTGATTTAACCCAGGTGCCTTGAACATAGTGGGATGGTTATGGATGAATGAATCACCTAGAAAGATTTTTCAAAATCTCATTTTTTTTGAAAGGACATACAGGATTTATTTCAACCCATTTATAAGATTTCTTTATGTGCTGTTTTGATTATTTGGTCCACTCACCCAGACTGGTTTGGAATTCTCCTGTTTTGTATTAGACTTTCGTCCTTTGAGAGAAAAATGAAGTGGTAACTTGTAATCTTTCTGGTCAAAGGCAAGCAACAAATTCCATAGATACAATCCCTTAAAGTGAGAGCACTCAGAGGTGTGTAATTTTAAGGTGTCATTTCTATTGTAGGGTTGAATGTCACATTTTTTGAAACATAAAAATTGTTTTTAAAATGTAGATACAATGTTACAGTTTCCCTGGAATGATAGATACTATTCTTGGAGGTAGGAAAAAGAGGTGGTTGTAGAAGGTATGTTTCTCTAAACAGTTTTGGAAGAACTGTTCATTCCTCCAGTTCACTCAACCAAAGTGTCCCTATTGAAATTGTATTGCCTTTTTTTGAGCACATAAGATATCATTGTTTAAAAGGTTTTTACTGTAGTAGAAAGTAAAGATTTGGTTGAGAAATCTATAAGCTTGTATGTGTGGTGAGTAGCTTCGTCAACTAAACCTGGCTATGGATGGCTTCCCTGGTAGTTCATTAATAAAGAATCTGCCTGCTAAGGCAGGTAGACGTGGCTTTGATCCCTGGGTCAGAAGATCCCCTGGAGAAGAAAATGGCAAGCCAATATTCTTGCCGGGAAAAATCCCGTGAACAGAGAAGCCTGGTGGTCGCAGAGAGTTGGACAAGACTGAGCAACTTAACAAGAGATCTGGCTATCAGTTCAGTTCAGTCACTCAGTCGTGTCCGACTCTTTGCAACTCCACGGACAGCAGCACACCAGGCCTCCCTGTCCATTACCTACTCCTGGAGCTTACTCAGACTCATGTCCATAGAGTCAGTAATGCCATCCAGCCATCTCATCCTCTGTCATCCCCTTCTCCTGCCTTCAATCTTTCCCAGCATCAGGGTCTTTTCCAATGAGTCAGTTCTTTGCATCAGGTGTCCAGAGTATTGGAGTTTCAGCTTCAGCATCAGTCCTTCCAATGAATATTCAGGACTGATTTCCTTTAGGATGGACTGGTTGGATCTCCTTGCAGTCCAAGGGACTCACAGTTCAGTCTAAATTTCAAACTGAGGCATCTCAAGAAGAAAAAAAATTCTCAAGACTGTGGCATCAGTTCTTGTCTGAGTTTCCAGCCTGCAAATCTACCCTACACATATCAAATGTGTAGCCCCCACAGTTGTGTGAGCTAGTTCCTTAACATAAACATGTATCTATTTAAACAACCTTATAATAGATACCCAATAGATAGAAATATCTATCTAGATAGAGATAAGCCAAAAAATAGGTGCGTGCCTGTTAAGTCGCTTCAGTCATGTCTGACTCTGTGTGACCCTATGGACTGTAGCCTACCAGGTTTCTCTGCCCATGGGATTCTCCAGGCAAGAATATTGGACTGGGTTGCCATTTCCTCCTTTAGGGGACCTTCCCAACCCAGGAATCGAACCTGCATCTCTGTGTCTCCTGCATTGGCAGGCAGGTTCTTTACCACTAGCGCCACCTGGGAAGCCCTATAGAGATAGGTAGATAAACATCTGTTTTTTCCTGTTGTTTCAATATCTCTGGAGAACCCTTCTGATTCATATTTTGGTACTAAGAGTGATTCTAAAGGAACAGAATTGTAAGGATGAATTTTCTGAATTGGTTATGGTGTTCCTGGAATTGGTGCTCTAATCTGATTATAGACTTAAAAGCACTCTTCACTATTTTCAGTGGTAAAGAAGGCACTGTAGCCCATGATGTGATGTGACAATAGAGATATGCAAGATATCACCACTGGATACCACTACTCAGATACTTAACAAAAGACCAGGTTCTGGATGACCATGTATTAGAAGATTTAAAGCATTTTTGCCAAATAAACAAGTATAATGAGACTGATTGGTTATTCTGTTTTCAGAGAAGGGGGATGTGGAGAGTGATGAATTCAGGTCTTGAAATTCCCATCTCAAGTCCAGTCTAAGAGATAATTGCACAGAATTATGACCCCAAAACATTACAGCCCAACTCTTTTACTTCCAGATCTGATTTTCCTGTTATATTACACTACTTGTTTGTAGAATGAGAGAAGCCCTGCAGGTATCCCTTTTGTAGCAATAAAACAGCCCTGAAACCTTACCCTTCATGATGTCTGCTGCCGTGGTTTACTGTATCATATTTAAATGATGTGTTTTAATGAAATTTTAAAATTGTGGTATATTAGAACTATATACCTTAACATTAATTTCTGTGGATTTGGTAACAGTGTCTGTCTTTTAACTTCCTAATAGTTAACAATTTGTGTTTAAGTGGATTGGTTTACAATGGAAATCTATGTACAATCTAATTTTTTTTTTTTAATCTAGTGTCTATAGAAGCTGAGGTCCATCAATCTCCATTCTTCAAAATGCAATGGAATGTACCAAAGACTGTATTCCGACTGGCACATAGGACGTGCATGGAACCACATAAAGCCGGTCTTTTGGGACACTGTCAAAACATGAAGGGACCATTACTTTTGTATACCTTGGAATCCAGAGTGGTTGTGGTACAAGGCCCTCAGAAACGGTGGCTGCACTTACCCACTGCCCAGTGTGTTGCAAAGGAAAGGAAGCCATTCACTGCTGTTCAATCCCAACCAGGGGTCTTTCACCATAAACAGTGGGAGCAGGATATCTTATCCAAGAGAGTTCTGTCATCCAGTGCCACGTCCTCAGGACCTCCCTCCGAAAAAAAAGAAGACCCTGATCCGTTACAAGACAGATCTATTAGTCTTTATCAACGGTTTAAGAAAACATTTAGACAGTATGGAAAAGTTTTGATTCCAGTGCATCTAATAACTTCTGCTGTTTGGTTTGGAACATTTTACTATGCAGCCATGAAGTAAGTTTCTGCTTGATTGAGCCTGTTTTATCAGAATGTTAATTATACTAATGAAAGCCTTTAAATAGTTTTTTTAAATGCTTTAATGTCTTTAACTGATAGAGGATGACTTTTTCATAGCTGTTTTCCACATTTTAATAACACTAGCTAACATTTGCTTACTATGTACAGCAGATATTATACTAAAATTTTTGTTAACTGTATCATCTTATTTAATTCTCAGAGCAACCATATGAAATAGGTAATGTAATTATACACATCTTATTAAGTAGAGAGCAGATTAAACAAGAATAAGTCAAAATAACTTAGTTTTTCCCCAAAATAACTCAGTCTGATTTCAAATCTTAATCACTGTGCTCGTGTCCCATCAGCATCTAGGATAGCACAGAAATAAAATAACCGATTCCAAAAATTTGACAGCACCATAAGTTAGCTTTGTATTTAAATAAGATATTGCTAAAAGTGCTAATCACTGTGAAAAGAACTTATTTTGCCACATGTATGATTTTGGTTGGAAATTAGTAAGATTTTTACAAAGCCTGACTTGTATCTGTTGTAGACACAAAAATGAACAAGTTATAGACTTATACCTTAATGTTACATCTGATGAATGTCAAGGTAAAGTCTTTTGTTCTGATCGGAAGTTGATTTGTTGTGCACTTAAAACATAGAATTTCTAAATATACCTTTCTTGATAAATATTGTTACTTTCTTTTAAAGTGAGTTGTGTTATTCACATTGTTTTAGGAGCAGGAGTTTCACGTACAAGCCAGATTCCCTATGATTTCCAGTTTGTTTCTGCCACCAGCAGAACTGGGTGTGCCAGCGTGTGCCTGTTCCCTGAGTGCTGTGTGGCTTTTCTTGCTGTGGCCTGGGTGTGACCAAGCGGGCAGCGTGCTCATCATCTGCAGGCGACGAGATGCACAGTGAAGACCATTTTGATGTTTTCGGGAACTCCCCTAGTGGGTTTAGAATTATTCTATACTTTCCAAAAGACTGCTGATTTTCAGTTTGGGGTTATATTTAATGTTTGATAGGTATTAAGTATTATAAAGCTCACTTGTTGGGAAGAGCTTATCCTTTACTAAATTAAAAGATGATGGAATGGAGACTCTTCTTAGGAAACACAAGTCTAGAAATGTTTCTTTGCCAGTGTTCTAAAAAGGATTATTTTTAATCTGTGTGATGCTATTTTGTTTCTTTTAGTATCTTTCTGTGCGTTTCTGTTCTTGTTACTCAGTTACTTCCTTCTTCATTGTGTATCATTTTCTTTAACAGTTGTTCCTTTCTTTGCAGAGATTTTGTATGTGCATTTTATGGAGTTACCTTTTTGTTTATTAATGACATTTTCTGGACATGTGTAATATAGAAATCTTCAGAACTGCATGTAGTTTTTTAATGGAGCCTAAAATTGTGTACCATTTTACATAAAAATTTCATAGGCATTCATTTCTTCTATTTAATGAATGGCTTTCTACATACCAAATTTTCTTTTTGGAGCCATTGAGAATTTTTCTGATTTGGTTTTGTGACTGATGATGAGTTTCTTCCTTGTTTCTTTTGCCTTCCCTACGTTGCTTTTAATAAGCATTCAGCCTCCTGACCTGAGGGGGAGAAATTTAATTAATTGAATATGAGATTCTTATTTGGACTATTAAGAGTACTTTTTTCCCATTTATTTTTCCTTGCTTTCAGTAAAGAAGTTCTATAACCAAAAAATTAGACCCTGAAATAATCTAGTGATGTTAATTTATTAGGCTTTAAAGTCCTATCCCTCATCCACCACCACCTACCTTTGGCTTTCTGTCAGCATGGAAATTTGTTTGCCAGACCCAGCTCTATTGCCCAGCCATGACTGCTGGTCCAGTTCTGTTACAGCATCACATAGCTCAGTTACATTAGGTAGGATGTGTTGCTTTCCAGAACAGCCCTTAATGTTTTTGTTAGATCCTTAACACTTGAGAAATTAAGTCAGTTTGTTCTAAGGGAAGTCATACTTAGAAAATATTAGTGTATGTTTGAATGGCAGTAAATCTTAACTGTGTAATCTTTGAGATGATTTTATTGTAATGTTGGAGTTGTGTTAAATACAGGTTTTCGATTCAGCCAACTAGATGCTGGGTTTATCTGATTTGATTTTAGCTGATCAAAAAGTTCTCTGATCTCCTAGTATTATATTGTGAGATCAGAGAGGGACAACTTTTCCCAGTTAAATTAATTTTTAATGTTAAAAATAAACTAGGAGATTACAACCAGTATAATAATAATGAATCCAGGCTGTTCCCTTTCTTTATTATAAAGAGCAAGAATACTTGTACAGAGGAGTAACCTGTAGACCAGACCTTAACCACAAGTCAGACTCACATCAGGGATGGGACTGACTGATCCTGGGGCTCCTGCTTTGATGCTCTGACGGCGCAGAATCAGCTCTGCAGCTTTCTTGTCAGGAAACATTTACCCCAAATCTAATCATGAGCAAACAATCAGACAAATTCAAGTTGGGGGGCTGTTCTACCACATGAATGGCCCAGGAGCTTCAAAAGTCTCAGCGTCAAAAAAAGACACCCTGCCTTCCTCCTCAACAGAATATGCTGGGTAGCACTTCTGGAGAAAAACTGGAAAACACGGAGAAGATAGTGATAAGGGACATGGGACAATACAGGGAATTTTAACATTAAATAATGTACTGTTGTATTAACTATATACTATCCTATATGTTAAGTTTCCTGTGATGATTGTGCTTATGAAGGAGAAGCACAGAATGAGAACCTTGTCATTTAAGGGTGAAAGCAGAACAGCTGCAAAACTACTGGGTTGATCAGAAAGTTTGGGTTTTCTGCAATGTTTTGGAAACATTTGGCTAACCCAGTACGGATAATGAGGGAGAGAGCAGGAGAGCACAAATATGTCAGCGTGGCAAACTCAACACTCAGGGAAACTAAAAAGCAATTAGGGTTTACCAGCTAGATTAGCAGAGAAGGCAATGACACCCCACTCCAGTACTCTTGCCTGGAAAATCCCTTGGACGGAGGAGCCTGGTGGGCTGCAGTCCATGGGGTCGCTAAGAATCAGACACGACTGAGCAACTTCACTTTCACTTTTCACTTTCATGCATTGGAGAAGGACATGGCAACCCACTCCAGTGTTCTTGCCTGGAGAATCCCAGGGACGGGGGAGCCTGGTGGGCTGCCGTCTATGGGGTCGCACAGAGTTGGACACGACTGAAGCGACTTAGCAGCAGCAGCAGCTGCAGCTAGATTAGAAACTATATCTGCCTTCTCTCCCTCCCTTCAAAAATTTCTTGCAGTTTATGGTAATTGCTTCTTCAGGTGCCTTCTGAGCCTGATAGTAGAAGCATCTTTTTAGAATCATTGAAGTTTTATCAAACCCATAGAATCATTTATTCTTTGCATAATAACACAGTAAGTGATGTTATTAATATCCCTTGCTTTTATGGTAATAGTGTAGTTTGACATGTAATTTTAGAGATGAAAATTAGGTCTTAAAAGTTTGAGTTGGATCATTCTAAGTAACTAAAGATTCCAAGATCAGGTGAATGATTCTGATCCTTTTTTCTCAGGTTACCTAGTGCTATTAATTTTGCTCTGATAAATGATTCTGTTTTTTCAGTGTGCTAATGAGGGATGTCCATGAGCAGGAGCTGTGAACAGTGGGATGCTGGTGTTCATGCACGTTGTTCCTTTAGAGTGAAGTTAGAGTGTGCTTGGTGATGCAGAACTGACTTTTAAACAAAAATTTGGTTTTGATGTTTTCAGGTAATCTTTTGAAAATAATTACCCCCAAAAGTTTATATACATATAAATTACTTTCTGTTTCTTTCTTAGAGGAGTGAATGTCGTTCCTTTTCTAGAACTTATTGGGTTACCTGACAGTATAGTGAACATTCTGAAAAATTCCCAGAGTGGAAATGCACTAACAGCATATGCCCTGTTTAAGGTAGGTACTGCTGTGGGTGGATGGCGCCTCACACTGAACCTTCATAACACTCCCTGCCTGTTCCCAGGCTTACCTTTATAACTTAGTGTATTTCATCTCTTATATGTCTATTGACTAAAAGTAAAATATACATTTTTTAAGGGTAAATAAAATGATGGCTAAGGAAGAAGAGCCCTAAGAATACGTAGGTTGTTCACAGCCTTCTGTGCTGAGACACATGTGAGACTAATGAATTCCTAGCAAGCAGGTCATCTCTGACATTTCTCCTACTGATAGTACATTAATTTTCCTTAATCAGAGATCCATATGCCATCTGACATATTAGTGAAATTTAGCATTTATTTTACTGTTTATAATAGTTCATCTTCCTAGAAAGTAAAATAGTAAAGTTTAAATCAAACTGATTTCTGTGATAAACCTTAGACTTAGTTGTTGATGTTACATATATTTCATTTGTTCATTGTTTTTACAACTGTTGTCTAGATTCAGACAATGACATCTTTGTAAATAGTTTTTATACTTGTGGTTATTTTGGAAGACTCATTGTAAATTGTGGAGTTTAGCTATATTAATGTAGTTTTTCTCAACTGACAAAAAATTATGAGGTTCTTTGTAGCTTTATTCTAAGAAACCAGGTAGAAAACATTGGGAAACTAGATGTTAATTTATCTTTGTTATAAAAATACGTAGAATTATAGGTTTATAGTAGTACTTTAATCCTCATTAAAGTCCTCTGAAATACTGGATTTCTTATATGATAATTTTGACTATAGGCCTAAAGCTTAATTGCTGAGTTTTTCAACATTAAAACTTATTGAATTCATAAATTATCAATTTATGAATTTGCAGTTTGTGTAGTTTAACCTTAATAAATCTAGCTGTCCTGATGGTTTAAACCATGTCCCTAATTATAACTGTTTCTTATCCCATACTCTCATATCACAGTCTGTGTGTGTCTTCTTTTCTGAATGTCTGTTGTCTTTGCTCATGAGTGCCTAGGGGTTCAGAGTTCTGTCTTCTTGTGCTGCGTTTCCCGTGCTGGTGCTGTGCTCTGAAGGAGCATCAGTGCTCAGTGCCTGCTGGTCTGCTTAGAATTGAAACACGAGGCTGGCACGCAGGTGGGCTGATGTCAGCAGTGGCTCTACTCAGCGTTCCTCTGGGAGGAGGGAGGTGTGAATTGTCCACTTGGGGTTTCCTGTAACCTGACTTCTCAGGTAGAACAGCAGATAGGGAGGATCCTTGCCTCAGAATGTGATGCAGCCTCTGCTGTTACAGTTCTCCCTTTGAACCAATTAGTCTACTAGTTAGTTCGGGACTAACCTCTGGTCAGTTGACCTGTACTTGTCTCCTGCATGTGTGCCATTTTACCATTTGTTTGCCTCACAAAGTTCCTGGTTGGGATTCCAGACTCAGTGTGGACTGTAATGATAAAGTATCATAAAGCCTGGAGAAGTTAAAGAAAAGAGATTTACAAGTGAAACTAAACTCCATGAAGAACAAACATTTGGCTCGTGTTTGCCCCTCAGTTTGGTATAGTGTGTGCAGGTTGATAGGGTTTCTGAGAACGGAAATGCATATGCCTTTGTTGTCGGAGGGTCCTGAGCTCTCACTGATTTCCGGGCTTCTGCCCCCAGGTTCATTAGCATGTGGGGTACAAACTGTGGTGCTGCTACTGTGTATGTTCTCTGATCCTAGGTCAGTGTCTAGGTGACAGATACTTATGGAATGTTAGGAGGGAAAACCATATAGCATGTAACTGTTTTAGCCTTGTGAAGCAATAAAGTAATTGATAGTTATTACCAAGAGTTTTAATTTTACACTATTTTTGCTTATGTGTGCTCAGTAGTGTCCGACTCTTTGCGACCCCATGGACTGTGTGGCCTGCCAGGCACCTCTGTCCATGGGATTGTCTCAGCAAGAATACTGGAGTGGGTTGCCATTTCCTCCTCCAGGGGATCTTCCTGACACAGAGATGTGGAACCGGCGTCACCTGCATTGCAGGCGGAGTCTTTACCACTGAGCCAGCCAGTTTTTGCTTAAGATGGTAGTTATAATCAGTACTAAACTGTCTCGTTTTCCTGCAGATTGCAACGCCTGCGCGGTACACTGTAACTCTGGGGGGGACCTCCTTCACTGTGAAGTATCTGCGTAGCCGGGGCTATATGTCGACACCACCCCCCGTGAAGGAGTACCTGCAAGACAAGATGGAGGAAACAAAGGAGCTCCTCACAGAGAAGATGGAAGAGACAAAGGACAGACTCACTGAAAAACTGCAAGAAACCAAAGGAAAGGTTTCTCTTAAGAAAAAAGTGGAATAGGGTGCCTTATATACCAGGTTTTAGACAGTTCTTGCACTTGAACCTTTGGAGACTATGGACAAAGGTACATGCTCTTGATTTTTTTTTTTTTTTGTTAGCAGCCTAAATATAGCAGTTCTCTTGAGTTAAAGAACTGAGATAACTTTAAACATTACTAGAGAAAAAATGAACCCAGTATAAGAATTTCATGGCAGTAGCAGCATTAAGCAGTGGTCCATGTCTTCAGTCATCCTTGCTTTGGACTTAGTTGCAGCTGCTGACTCCTTGAATAGCTGGTGTGTGGCTGTAAGCAGATTTAACACTGGATCTTCATCTTTATTATTCACTGAGGCTTTAACTGTGTTCAGTTCTCAATGTGGAGACAAAGGATTATCATCAGAACTGCCTGTGAATAAGAGGATATGTAGTCCTTCTGTGAAGACTATATAATGGTTACATACCAGTTAAAATGTAGACTTCAAATGAAGAAAACTGAATGAAAGTTGAGTCATATATATGTAAATAAGATGTATGGTTACATGTAAATGAAAAATCGACCCTTTAAAAATGACTTTTACCTGAAGCTTGTCATAATCAAATTTTTAAGCATATCTGTGTGGCCATAGCACTTTGTCACCCAGCACATAAAACTCTTGTTATTCCTACATCATGTCCTCTCCAGCCGATCTCTCCGAGGAAAAGAGGAATCATTATACCTGAAGTTTATAGTGGGGATCAAATTCCCACAGCAGTGCCTGGAGCTTGTGTTCTTAGCAGTGCAGTTCTGGGAGGGTGGAGCCTTCATGTCCCTGCCATCTGGTCTCCACCTGCCAGAGTCGGGCTTGATTCCATCATGGAGTACCATTTAAGATTATAAATGCTGTTTGCTCCTTGCATTGAAACATTCTTACTTGAATATTTTAATTAATTTTTTTTAAATAGCAAAGCTATCATTAAAACCAGCTTGAAATGAAATTCAGTCATGGTCAGATGTGACAGAGTGAGTGTGATTCCTTTTGCTCTGACTGCCTTTACTCCAGTTCTAACCTTAGAATTGAAAGTGGGAACGGCCTCTTTCTAGCTTGTCTGTTGTGAGTGATCTGATTCAGTGAGAGGATGCCAGAGGGATTGCCAGAAATAGTCCCACAGGCATCACCGTCACTTCGTGTGCCAGAGTGGCCAAATTTAGAGAATATTTTGAAGGGAAAAAATGTTTACATTTGATATGTCTCTTGTGTTGGATATGCTGTGGTGACTCTTCTTGGTGGGGGAGGGCAGAGTATGAAGGGGCAGAACTCACTCTGCCATACGCAGGGTTCATCAGGCAGGATGGTTTATCTGCTAATGCAGATCAAATGTGTGATTCCAAATTGACAGCCCTTTTTCAAATCCAGACACAGTGAACCTGTTTTAACTTATCAAATAATTCACATCTTCTGAATGTTAAATGCTGAGATAGATATTAACAAATTTCTTGTTTATTTTTAGTCACTGAGACTGCCTGGTTTAAAATCATGTGTTAAATGAAACTTTTTTTTTACTTTTCACGTTGCATAGGGCATGTTTTCCAATGAGGATAAATCGTGGGTCTAAGAAGCTGCGTTTCCACCTTTGGTTCAGTCCAGTGGAGATCTGCTGCCATCCAGTCTCATAACTCTGTTGTGTTTATTCAATTGCAGAAAGTGAGACACTGGGGAATGCTTTGAAATTCTCTAGTAAAATGTTCTCTGAAGGTGTAAGAAGTTCTTTTATCATATTTGGTATCAGGAATACTTGATCTTGTCAAACACTGCTGCTCTCATCTTGCCAACCTAGTCCTTAAGGAAAGCTACAGAGAGCCTAAAGGGGGACCCCTGGAGTGTCTATGTGGAGTGTTTGTAGCAGGCCAGTAGCACATAGTGGGCACTGAGTTAAATTATCCAGAGTGTGTATGTGTGGTAAGTATCACGACCCATTTCATTTACAGTAAGCCTTAAACTTGGTGTGTCTGGTGTGTGCATCTGTTTTTAAATAGGATTGCTAACAAGGTAAAGAGGGAGTCATAGCTGAGACTTAACATCTACAAAATGGAAAAAAGTGCTCAAAAAATTAACAATTGAAATGAAAAACAGATTAGGTTAAAAAGAGAGAGAGACCATTCAAGGAAAATAGTGAAACAACCTTTTAAAGTATCAAAACAGTTTTTTGTTTTTTTTTTTTTACTGAATCAACATTCTGCATGTAGCAGGGTGCTGTTTGCAGCTCCCAACAAAGGGAAAAGAGTACATGTATTAAGGTCACCTTCCTGCCACTAGTGAAAATAATGACTATGCCTTCAAATACAGTCTTTAGTTTGTTTTAGAATCTACCTTCTATTTATTTACGGACAGAAGATGTTACTGTAGTCCTTTATGCTCCAGTAAGATATGGAGCTATTGGCTGTCTCATTTCAGTGATAAAGTGTCTGTTCCAAGGCCACTGTGAGTAGATCGCTGAAGGTTCTTTTTCAAAGATGTCTCCCAAAGGTTCAGTGAGAGGGCTGCCTGAATTGCTAGTCCATTTGCTTAGCAGTTGGCAGCTCTGCTGTTTCACAAACGATCCAATGCACAGAAGTCAGTCCAAGAAAGCCAGAGACTGGGGAGTGGGGGTGGGTCTGGGGTCCAGTGCTGCCCCCAAAGTGCAGTGGGAGCTCCCACATGTGGGGGCGAGGGCGGGGAAGGAGCCCATTCCCCACCAAGGAGGGAGGTGTTGGGCTCTGTCACATCTTGTGCCGAGTGTAGCCCAAGTGGAAAATGGCAGGTCCAGACCTTGGCATTTCCGTCCCTGGCCGGGCAGCAAGGACTCTTACGTA
>NW_011495015.1:87690-107284 GCF_000754665.1 Bison bison bison
CAGTACCTGGGCTTTGGAGAACCCACGTGGGGTTCCTTGGCCTCCAGTGCTTCAGCTCCAGCCCGACAGACAGCTCCTGGACCCCCAGCAGCTTCCCAGCCTCTTGTCTGCTTTAGGCCTGGGGCTTCTGTCATCTTCAGGGTCTTGCAATGCATAGCCAGCCAGGGCTGCAGGAAAGGTCCCACAGGCCCCTGACGATGGAGATCAGCAGTCCCGCCTGCTGCCCTCCAGCACAGCCTCTTGTTCCTCAGGGCTACACAGAGCCCTGCTGCCTAGATGGACACCAGGGACCCACACTGACTGTCTCCTGCCACCCCCGGAGCAGCTCAAGGTAACCTCCCTGCACCCGGACCTTAGACCCAGGCAACCACACATAGAAATGGGTTTACTGAACCCAGTCCAGTAAGAATCAAGCCCAACTGTGAGGAAAGTTTATATACTGGTCTTACTTGACTGAGGGATATAAGTTTGGGGAAAAGTCTTTAAATTTTCTTAACTGCTGAGTAAGAAATTATAAAATGTATTCAATAGCATAATGTGGTTTGTCAGTGACTGCTATTTTAAGAGAAAGAAATCCTTTTCTTACAGCTAATTTCCTCCTTACAGTTTTCTAATCCCCTTTCCAAAATAATCTAAAAAATAATTCAGAATCTGAAATGAGTGTTATAGGAGCTCCTTGGCAGTCTAGTGATTAAGACTCCGTGCTTTCACTGCCGTGGCCGTTTTAAGCCCTGCTCAGGAAACGAAGATCCTGCGACCCACGTGGTGTGACCAAAACAAAAATGGGTTTATAACTAGAGTTTTAGGCCCAGGCATTTATTTAAATGGTACTTTAAGATTTCAGTTTCCAAAGCTCATTTACTAATGTATAGAAATGCAAAAATACATTAATTTTTTATATTAATTTTTTTCCTGCAATCAAGCTAAACTCAGTTATACGCATTTCAGTATTCTTGCTTGGAGAAGTCTATGGACAGAGGAGTCTGGTGGGCCACAGTCCACGTATTGGAAAAAGTTGGACACGACTGAACAACTAACATTTACACTTCACTTTTGGTGGACTGTATGAGGTTTTGTACATTCTCAATCATGTGATCTGTGAATCTATGTACTTATTTGGAGCTTAGAGTTATCATTCTCATCTCTCAGTGAAGGAATCTTGAATTCCTTTTGCTCCACCATCACGAACTGAAAACTGATAGAAACGACCTCAGCCTCTGAGGGCACCTGCTGAACAGTTCCTATTAGTTTCATTCACGTTTTCTTCTGAGTTGACTCCAGTTTGTGACAGCGTCCAGAAGCCTGAAGTGACACCTGTCAGGTGACAATCCCTGAATGTCCTGTGTAGAAACCAGAACTGTATGATGTGATCTACCAGTGTTGTTTATAGCAGAATATAGCGATTTCTGAAAAGTCAGAATAAGAACCAAATAAGCATCAGAAACATTTCTGAGACGATTTTTTAAGTACTTACAGTCCCCACCACCCCCAGCCAATATATATTGTGAAAAGATTTTTTGTTAAAAAAAAAAAAAACAAGAGACACATGTATCACTGATTATTTTTAATGATTTTAAGCTGCAGTTCAACCACAGCATTAAAAAGTCAGGAAGGGCTGATTTCATAATACACAGCACTAGAGCATCATCGTCCTTTAAGGATTGCGATTACAGACCTTGGGTCTAGGAACTGTATCATCACTCAGACAGGCAGGTACAAAACAGCTGGAAATCCTTCTCTGTGTATAACTGGGAATTACATTGAACAGTAAGCACAAATGGCGGTTTAAAAAAAGACCATGACTTTGGATTATCATAGGTCATGTGAACCTGTGATACTGAACCTAATGACTATTGAAAAGTTCAGATACAGCTGTATGTGTCATTATAAAGCAGCCTAGTGAAAGTGAACTAAATGCTATTAATAGTATTACGCATATTTAAAAATAGCTTTTATATCAGAAAATGTGATTTTTGAAAGCTATGAAATGAAGAATAGTAATACAGGAGGCAAGCACATTAAAATGAACCTGCATCAGTAACAGTAAAGTTTAAGCCTCTATTAGTCCTGTAGAAAGGCAGCCATGCTGTGTACCAGCTTTAGTGCTTCAGACAACAACCTGCTCAGCGTCCTGTGCAGGGGAGGGGTTCTGACAGGGAGGAGCCTCCACCCTTGACTTGAGCCACCAGGACCCTGCTGCTAGCAGTGAGCAGACAGCAGGGGCTCTGAGTGCAAAACACAGACCCTAATCATCTTGTGGCCCCTGAAAAGCACAGCTGGAGGACTGACCTCTGGTCTGTTAGCATCAAGAGCTGCAGAGGCACTTGCAGTACTTATTTTGTGGATGAGAGTAATTCTGTTGTGATTTTCAAATCAGAACACATACTGCAGAACAAATAAAAAACAATTAACTAGAATTAACATCCTCTGATGACAGAATAAACTGGAAGTATGGATCAGCTGGGCAGTATTTCACCAATGACCTCCATGGACAGAACTTGGAAGGAGGCCCACACCCAGAGTTTGTTTCATCAGTGGTTTTAGTGAATGTTGTCACTTCTTTCTTTTTTGACTATTAGAATATTTGAAGATAAACACAAAGGTCACTATCAGAATCGCGAGAGCTGGAAGTAGATGCTTTGTCAGGGGGAATGGCGTGATCCCTGGTCAATGGCAAAGCCTAGTTTGGTTCTGGGGTAGTTTTCACCAGGATATATCAAAGGGAAGGGATTAAGCCTTCACTCGGCTAGCTGACTGCCAGTCTGTTCATTATAACCCGTAACAGACATTTTTCTGAGAATGGGGTCTTCTCAAGTGGACTGGTTTGTTCAGAGTTATTTTTCTCCAAACACTACTGCTCATTCAATGGTTCACAGCTTCCATTTGTCAGAAAGGCACAGAGAGACAGATGGTCATAAATGCATCTAGACTGCACAATCCTTGCTGCAGGCCACTGTGCTCACTCTGACCTAAGTTCTGCAAAGTTTTACAGTTTTAATGAAAAGTGCATTCTTCACTGGGTCTGCCCTCTTCATTCTACAATGTAAGATAGAATATGTTTTCATAAAGCAAGTTGAAAAAATCAGCATTTTTCCTGACTCTAATACTGGTCCAGCTGAACTTGAAGGGATTAAAAATAAGCATCTGGTGGCCCCAGAAGGCTACAGAATTTTAAAAACTTATTTCTTAAAAAGTGTTTTCACAGCAAAGATGCAACTCTGATTGCTGTATATAGGCTGCGCTTGCTTGTTCACACTTATTTCCCTTGTGTTATAATATTGATATTTAATAAGAAAATAAATGACATAGACTTTATCTGTATGCATCCACTCAGATTTCCTTACAAAAGAGGACAAAACACATAGGCATTCACAAATTCTATGCCATTTCTGTTAAATCTGGTTCCAATACATTATATTGCAGTACCATTTTTGTTCCCCCCATTGGGTAGGATATGTGCATAATCTAGTCAAGTTATATATACAGCACCTTACAAAATGAATATGTGACAGACACTGAAAGCACCGCCACGAGTGAGGCATGACCTCGTCAGCTGAAGTTAGAACATGTGGCACTTCAGTCACTCTGAAACTGCTGCACTCTGAGCTCTGTGGAAGGATGTGGATCCTCATCACCTGCATCTCTGGACAGTTCTCACCCAGCACCGTGCACACTGAGGACAGCACTGCTCACAAGGCCTCCCTTCCTGAGCCAACCTGAAGGCAGTAGCAGCAAATGACCGTCTAACCCTGGCTGTGAATACAGACCCAAGATGCAGCACTTGGGGAGTAAAATAACCTAAGCTGAGATCCTGATTTCTAGGGAATCCACACAAGGCAGGTGAGCCGCTAGGACCCTTTCATGGTTGGGGTGAGAGTAGGTGTTTCCTCTGCCTTTGTTGGGCCCCTTTAGACACAGTGTCCTCACACTGGGGGGACTTGCCAGTGCATCTCCACTTCACCAAAGCCATGGTAACCAAGGCGACCATGCAAAGGGGGAGCCTGGTCCCTGGTCTTCCACCAAGAAGTGGGGAGCAGGTGTCTGTCACTGCAAGGCCACACACCCAGCACCAGTATCCTTCCCAGTTTTTTCCTCATAGACACTGCTGAGCTTTGGAAATTTTAAGAAAAATGCAGGGTACACCAACGTGTTGTCATTGGAAACAGCAGACCTCAAGCAGCAGCCTCAGCACCACAAACACAATGCTTGGGGAGCAGCCCCCAGCTGCCATGTCTCAGCCAGGCTGACCCACAAAAAGCCATGTGGCCAGCAGCGGATGGAAGCTGCTTTGGAGGGGCATATGGCCCCAGCCAGTGTCTGCAGGGACACCCCCTCCAGAGAGCAGGCGGATGTAAGGCCCGGGACTACCTGTCAGGATGCAGCCTCTGGCTCTGAGGAAGGCAGAGACTGGAATGGATTCTGCCAGGTCTGAGCACTTCTGCAAAGTGCTGGCCTTTGAGCCCTTCTTAAGATGACAAAATACACGTAAAGAGCAGTAACTCGAAGTTAGAGACATGCTTATCTAAGCACAGATCCCTGTGCTGGGGTGAAAGGCCTGCAGTTTCCTGCTGGCCCCTTCCTACTAGCCCCTGTCCTCCTCTCCCAGCTGCAGTTAGTGGATTTAAGTGTCATTCTCAGGACAAACCTGCCTGTGTTTTGCATGTTTCCCTGTGCTGATTGGGCTGTGTATCCAAGTGTATTTGTGGTGTGGAGGACAGAGAGTAGGGCTGTCAAGCTTTTTAAACACTGAATTTTGGTCACAGAAGAACTCTAAATGCGTGGCTTGTTTAGCAAAATCTCTTGTAGGAAAGGACAACCTCAGTGAGGAACAACAGGCTTCCTGAAAAAGTCAACAGATGCATGAATCTTCCTGTAGGTGGGCCTGCTCAAGGCTCACACCCAGGGTGTTGGTGAGACTGTGGAGCCCAGCTTCCACCCACTGCTCCCTGGTCACCTGACTCTGGCGTCTAACCTGGATGCCACTGACTAGGCTGCAGCTTCAGAGCCATGTCTCCTTTCCATGCCAGGCCACACAACTTTCGAGAGAGTAGAGACCTAAATCACCTTATCCCTGTATGGAAGGGAGACTGACCTAATTGAATTTAGGACCTCAGCTTTTAAACTAATTCATTACAGAGGCCCAGCCTCAGAGACCATCCAAGTCATGCTTTGAATAGTTAGAGATGCGGACATCTTTAACTATTTACATTAGAGGCAGTTATCTAATAGGGTGCTGAAAGGGAGCAACCTCTGTTTTAAAGGACAATTAAAGTTATTTGAATTATTGTTTTGC
Source organism: Bison bison bison (assembly GCF_000754665.1). Taxonomy (NCBI): domain Eukaryota; kingdom Metazoa; phylum Chordata; class Mammalia; order Artiodactyla; family Bovidae; genus Bison; species Bison bison. Next base: position 92,984 of record NW_011495015.1, read on the forward strand.
CAGTACCATGGACAGAGGCCAGATGTTCAGGTACTTGCAGAAATTGACCAATTTCGGAGCATAACTCACCATTGTGGGCTAGAACCATAGACTGGGCTCACCCACTCTCCCAAAAGTGCTGGCGAAGTTTGGAATGACGACACCATCAGCCAACCTCGTCCTGCACCTGGGAGGATGCCTGACAATCTGCCGCAGATGAGGACAGGCACTTCCCCATATTCACCACCAACTCAAGGTGAAGCCTCCATCAAGCAACCATAGGCTCGTGGTCAAGGCCGTCTGACCTCGTTGGGGGATGAAGGGGTCCTCTGGTCAGGTCCCCGGGAGCTCTGCCTGTCCTAGGGCTCCCACTGTGGCCCTCAGGAGGCACACTGCCCAACAGGATCTGAAGCATGAGTGACAACCGCTGACCATTTTCTCCTAAGGTAGACCAACTACTTGTGTGGATGTCACTGTGAAATGGATGAAGATTCCAATCCTCCAGACAAAACCCGGGACTTACCGGCCAAGAAGGGCCTCAGAAAGGGCAGCAGACAGGACCTGAGGTTGACAGTGCTCTGCCAGCAGCACAAGGGCACCTCACCAGACAACCACACCCAAGACGACAACACTAAGAACTGAGTGGACACTTGGACCTGCAGGTCAGAGACCCTGCAAGACCAGGTAGGGACTGCACAGAAGCCCCCACCTGGGTGAAGGAAAGGCAGATACTCTGCAGAAGGAAGTTACTGTTAGGGGAGAATGGACGTTACAAGACTGAAGTCTTCTGGCCGAGTTTAGCTGCAGGTTGTGCTTTTCATTTTCACCCAAGGCTCTGAGTCACTCCCTGCCCAGCTCTGCTCTCCAGGAGAGGCTGAGTGGCCCAGCAGCATGGCTGGTTCTGAGCCCTGCGTCTCTCCCAGGCGCTGGTTCCCATATGGGGCTGGTTCCCTTCCTCAACTCAGGAGTTTCTACACACACAGAACCCCCAGCCAGTGTCGGGCAACACAAGGGCAGCAAGCACATCGGAGCCACTGCTGAGTCTCACTGATCAGCCATCCAGGCCTGAACTCAACTATCCAGGGAAAAACAGACCACAGGAAACACTGAAATCACATATTTCAACAGTATAAAAATAACCACCTTGCATTTTAAACAATTTATTGCATAAAATAGTATATTATCTGAGTATATTTCATGCTACAGTGAAAAAAAAATCAATTACTGCAGAAAGTGCCCTGCTGGAGCACTAGGGCAGCACTGTGTGATGTGTGAATGAAGGCGTAAAACACACAGCCTGAGGCTGGAGGGACTCAACCCACCAGGGATGTGGGAGTTTCCTCTGCTCCATCCAGTCTGCAGGTGCCTTGGTGATGCATGCCCTGTGATGACTCTCTTCACAAGTGTAAGTTAGCAGTATGTTAGGCTACCTCCCCAAACACCCTTTCCTGCACAATTATGGGGGGAACATTATTATGGGGCCTAATGATGCATAGGTGAGAAAACAACATACAGGACTTCACATAAAGCTTCCTCATGTTAAACAATGAAGATAGTGCAATTTTTAAAAACACAGCATCACAACACAGATTTAACTCCTTGCATTCATCTGACTTCACTTTATACCTTGGCACACAAAGCAGAAACTTCAAATCATATTTTTTTAAAACAAAAGTTCCACAGTTCGGGGGGAAAGCAAACTAGCGAATCTTCCCCATAATGTATAACATTTTCCTCTGTATTCGGTTAATTGTAAAACAGGCATTCTGGCCTCTGCTTTCACATTAAAGTCAAATACCTCGTGGGTTTTATTTCATGGTGTCTTCAAAGCACCCTTTTGTGTTCTCATGCCCACACTTCGCCAAAACCAGCCCTGTCCCGTCTCTGCCGCAGGTGAATACTGTTGTGGCCAGACTGGAGGTTTACGCTATTCCTTTCTGCATGTGGTTCCCCTGAAAAGAACTGTTCTGTTTTACTGAGTTCTGCTGTGCTGCGACGCCCCCATTTCTTTTCTCACATCAGGTGTGCTCACAGGTCAGACGCACTCCCTGGGCTTCCTGTCCGTGCCCTGGTCGGGCAGCTCCGTGCTCCAGGGCCTTCCCGCTGGAGCAGCAGTCTGCTCCCCCTGTGTGCGCTGCTGTGCTGGGGGTGGGAGAGAGTGGCGGCCGGGTAGTGGCCCATCGCCTCACTGTAGGCCGGGGGCGGCCCCGCCATCCTCCCAGTACTACTGCAGGTGCTGGCACTGATGCCTGAATTGCTGCTGGGTGGGCATGGGCCCCCACTGTACACGGATACGCCTATCAAGTCGCTGTCAAATACAGTTCGGTTGGGCGGTGCCCGCACCGACTCTCGGTTGAGTTCCATCTGTTGTTCAGGGTCCCGGAGCTGCAGGGTGCAGGGCCCCTGGTAAGGAGGCGGCTCCTCCCCGTCCGACAGGGAGATGGTGGGGGGAAGGTCAATCTCGTGCTGCACGTAGGGGTAGGTGGGCTGGAAGCGGCTGAACCGATCCCTCTGGAGAAAAGGTGGGGCAGTCACCCCATCCCTGCACCGCGGGGCATACATGGTCTGCAGGGAAGAGAGGAACGGCTGCGAGATGTTCTCAGCACAGTGATGACCACGGACGTGACGGCCGCAGGGAAATTCACGCCTGGTCTGTTCTCACCCATCTGACAACTTCCCCCACCAAAAAAACAAGTAAAGACTATTCCAGGAAAAAAAGTTTTCTCATTCCTAATGACTTACATCACTCACCTTGCCAAACCCAGGATGGTTCAGCAACGGATAATTGCAGTTACCTGAAAATGTAGGTTTAATGGAGTTATTGTATGTGCTATGTGTACATTTCCCACTGGGTTAAGAAGAATACAGGAGCCCCCACCCCCAGGCCAGCCCCCCACATGACCTGCTCTTTTTTATAGAAAGTAAGGACAGCCCCTCTGCTTTCTCAAGCCCCTTCCAGCTCTTAGACCTGTGATTCAGAGGAGTGGGGAAAGGGACAGAATTTCCTTTGTAATTGCAAGTTGCAACTTCACGGGCCTGTACTTGGAGCAGATACAAGGCTGGGACAACTTATGACTTATTTATAGGAACCTGTTGCCCTATCAGTTACTTTAAAATATGAAACAAGTGACTTTTTCTTTCTGGCTTCTAGACTTATCCAGTTATTTTGGATAAAATTTCCTGTAATTTTTAGCAAACAACATGAAAAATGTTTTATATTCCAAAGTAAAGATGATTATAGATTTTTTTTCCCCAAAAGAATCCAGACATTTTATTTAACATAACTTATTCACCATTCAACTTTCTTCTAGAGGAAAGACATACATATATAAAGATATATATTCATCCATCAACTTCTCTCATACCATATTTTTAACTTAAAAGCAAAAAACTTATTTTCCCAATTGTATGTGTGTGCATGCTCAGTCGTGTCCAACTCTTTGCAACCTCATGGACTGTGGTCCACCAGGATCCTCTGTCCATGGAATTTTTCAGGGAGGAATACTGGAGTGGGTTGGCATTTCCTACTCTAGGGGATCTTCCCCACCCAGAGAACGAACCTGCATTGGCAGGCAGATTCTTTACCACTGCACCACCTAGAAAGCCCCTTCCCGATCATACTAAGTCTTTATTGAATCTGTTACAACACTTTTATGTTTTGGTTATATTGGCCTCCAGGTATGTGGGATCCTAGCTCCCTGGCCAGGGACTGAACCCCTTGCATTGGAAGGTGAAGTCTTAATACCACTGGACCACCAGGGAAGTTCCTCCCCCACCTCTTAAACCAGGTTATTAGCACACATCTTAGTCTTTGTGCTGACACATTCAACCCTTCCACCAATTTTGTTCATTTCCTGCCACCCACACCTCGCCAGTCTCCAATCCCTTACCTCTGAGGTGGGCCGAGGTTCAGAGCCGTCTGAAGGCCACAGGCACCCTTCCTGGGTGGGGAGCAGGGAGTGGACATCACAGGAAGATAATTAGTTTCACGTAGCAGCACCCAAAACCAAGGCATCACACACACTCTGCTGAACACAGACTGTTTAACACCCAGGACCACAAAGCCCAGCCCTTAATCTGCACCTCGAGGAAACCTGTGGCCACAAGTACAACAAATCTCCCCACAGTAGCATTGAGAAAGGTCTGGAATCTCTCAATCTACACATGTGTGTGTGCAACTCTGGTATCAAGCCTTCCGAGCTGGGGCTGCCCGTTAACAGCAGCAGAAGGAAAGCACTGCCCATCTACACCAGTGGGCTTTCAAACTGAAAACTGAGTTTCCCAAACCTAAGAGCCTTCTGGGCATCTTCCAATGAACTGATTCTTCAGTACAAACATTCACAAGGTAAGTGGAACCTGAGATTGAGTTGTAGTATCTTGTTTCACAAATGTTTGGCCAGGCTGACAAGCAAACAGTAGGCATGACTAAGGATCACTTCTAAGACCATGAACCTGTCAACCGAGTATTTCCATGTGGTATCCCTTCTGAACTCATTGTTGACTACAGCAGGGTCTGCTGGGCTGTTGTGATTGATGAGAACTGCATCAGAGTGAGGGTAGTGCCCACATTTTTGGATTCCAAAAGAATAAGTACACATGATCTGCCATCGTAGCCTCCTGTGACCTGAAAGTGACCAGAGGCAGACCTAGGAGGCGAAGGTGACCTTCAGAGGCAAAGGTGACCTTCCCTGCTCCCTGCAGGCCAGCGTCCAGCACAGCCCCCCTCACTGCAAGCAGGTGGCATCCTTAGGTCTGACTATACAACCATGTAATGGCAATAGGCCACAGAGTGACTAACCAGGTGTCCAAGCCCCAAGCGTTGAGAACAGCACAGAACACCCTCCACTGTTTCCAGGACTCAGAATTCTACTCTTGGTGACAACAGCAGAAGATTAAAGCACAGGGAACAGCCTGATGGCCAGAACTCACAACGCCAGATGAAGCAGGTGAGGAAGGACCCAGAAGGGTGGTGCATTTTCTGAAAATGGCAGTAACCATTCTCAATGGTTTTATTTCCCTAGAAATTAGCAAAACTGAAAAAATGCCTGGAAAAGATTCACACCAAGTCCTGTACACACTCAGTCCTGTATTTCACCAAATTCACATCAACCTCTCTGTTTCTAAATCCACATGCTTCCCAGCCCTGCTTCTCACAGTCCCTCCTGTCAACCCCACCCCTCCAGACCTCCCCTCCCCCTGCTTCTCTGGCCACTCAGCCTGTTCCCCCTGGGGACACGTCTACATCACCACCGCCACAGCAACCACAGCAAATGCCCCGGGGAGCCAGGTCCTCTGACCATGGCAGAGTAAGCTGAGAAATAAGTTAGCAGTTTATAGAATTTACAGCAACAGGAATGAAATCAAGCCAGCACCACTACCCAGGCCCATATGCACTGCATCTCTCCTAGCTGTGTGCTTGTGAGAACTGTTCACTCAAGCTGTGTCCACAGAGCACCTCTTGGTGACCTAAAGATGCCCCCATGGGTGCCGCGGGGAGCAGGGCCACCAGGACCCAGGCCCACAATGGCCTTGGGCCACCACGAGGGGCTCCAGGGAATCTGCATGTTGTGGAGAAGGAACAGGACAGCTCTGGATCTCACAGGCTGAAGATGCATGTTTTCAGACTCCTTTATCCTCGAGGAATCTGCTTTGTATTTTACTCCTCCAGCCACACTGGCAGGAAACTTTCCCCTAAGTTGAACCTGACACTAAAACATCTGTATTAAAGATTAAAAAATCACGTGCTCTTCCAAGTGATTGTCTTTACCATCCCAATGATCCAGATATGCCGGCTGCAGACCCAGAACACAATGACTGCATTTTTTCCTTTTAAATCTGGCACTTTTTTCGGGCTGGATGATGAGTGGAAAATCAAAATTGTCTTTTTTAAAGTTGTGGTAAGTTATATGTAACATTTACTATTTTAATCATTTGAAAGCATATGGTTCTGTGGCATTAAATCCATCCACTTGCCATGCACTGATCGCCGCATCCATCTCCAGAATTTGTCTTCTTCCCAAACTGAGACACCACACCTACTAAACACCAACTCTGTATTCCTTCCACCCAAGGCCCTGGTGACCAGCACTCTACCCTCTGTCTCTATGAATGTGACTGTTCTAAGGACCTCATCCAAGTGGAATTATACAATACTGTCCTTACTTCACTGAGCATAATGACTTTATGGCTTATCCATGGTGCAGCCAGTGTCAGCATTTCCTTCCTTTTTAAGGATGAGTAATAATCCACTGCAGGGACATACTGTATTTTGTTACTCATAGGTATCTTGGTTGGGTCCACCTTTTGGCCATCATGAATAATGCTACTGTAAACGGGGGTGTACAAATCTCTCTCTGAATCTCTGCTTTTCATGGAGGAGAACTTTTGGGTCATGTGGTAACTCCATGTTTAATGTGGAGGGGTGGTGGGAACCACTACTGTTTCCCATAGTGGTGGTACCATTTCACATTCTCACCAACGAGCACAGGGTTCCAATTTCTTGCCAATCCTGATCTTCTAGTTTCTTGATAACCAGTCCAAGTGGGTGTGATGTGGCATCTCACTCTGGTTTTGGCCTGTGTATGGTTAGTATGTTAAGTCAGGGTTCTCCAGAGAAACCGGAGACAGATTGATTATAGGCATCGACCACGTGTTCATGGAGGCAGAGAGGTCCCACATTTGCAATGTGTAAGATGGAAAACCAGGAAAGCCAGTGGTATAATTCAGTCCAAATAATGAAGAACTGAGAACCGGGGAGGCCACTGATATATGTTGTGGATTTCCAAGGCCCCCACACCAGGAGCTCTGATGCCCAAGGGCAGGAGAAAATCAACATCCCAGCCCAAGAAAAGAGAGGAAGAAAGAACATGTCCATCCTCCACCTTCTTGTTTTACCCAGGCCCTCAGGGATTGGATGATGCTCACCCACACTGGTGAAGGCAGATTTTCTTCACTCCGTCCACTGAGTTGAATGGCTATCTCTTCTGGAATGACTCTGACAGACACACCCAAAAGTAATGCTTTATCCAGGCATTGTTTAGCTCAGTCAGGCTGACACATAAAATTAACCATCACAATTAGTGATCCTGAGCTCTTCTCATGTGCTTGTTGGCTATTTGTATAATCTTCCTTGGAGAAGTATCTACTCAGGTTCTTTGCCTATTTCAAATCTGCCTAAATTAAAATTATGTTGACTTACTTTGTTGTTATAAAAGTTCTTTATACTTTTTGAATATCGATATGTGATTTGCAAATATTTTCTCCCATTCTGTGAGTTGCCTTTCAATCTCTTAATAGTGTCCTGTGATAAGGTTAAGATTTTAATTTTTGAAGTCCACTTTACCAATTTCTTTGGTTGCCTGTGCTTTTGGTGTCAGATCCAAGATACCATTGCCAAATCCAATGTCATGAAGCTTTTTCCCTATTGTTTTAAGAGTTTAATAGTTTTAACTTGTACATTTAGGTTTTGATACGTTTTGAATTAACTTTTTGTATATGCTAGTAGATAAGGGTTCAATGTCGTTATTTTGCAATGAACACCCAGTTTTCCCAACACATTTTTTAAGAGTGTCCTTTCTCCTTGAATGGTCTTTGGAACCCCTGTTGGAAATCACCTGACCATATATGGTAGTTGAGTCGCTAAGTAATGTCTGACAAATCTGCGACTCCATGGACTGTAGCCCACCAGGTTCCTCTGTTCATGGAATTTTCCAGGCAAGAATACTGGAGCGGGTTGCAATTTCCTTCTCCAGGAGATCTTCCGGACCCAGGAATCGAACCCAGGTCTCCAGCATTGCAGGTGGATTCCTGCATTACCGGCAGATTCTTTTACTGACTGAGCTACAAGGGAAGCCCCTCTGACCATACATGGGGGAGTTTATTTCCAGGCTCTCTATTCTATCCTATCGGTCTAAATGTTTGTCTTTATTGCATTCTGGTAATTTTTGAAATCAAGAAGTATGTAATTTCCAACTTCGTTATTCTTTTTCAACATTATTTTGGCTATGGGCAGAGTGGAGTCCCATGAATTTCAGGATGGGCTTTTCGATTTCTGCAGAAAAACATTGCTGTGATTTTGACAGGGCTTTTACTGGCTCTGTGGATTGCTCTCGGTAGTTCCCACATCTTAACAGTATCAAGTCTTTCTGTCCATGAACCCAAGATACCTTTCCATTTACTTGAGAATGATTTTCTTTCAGCAACACTACAAACCATTCATATTCATGGTTAAGTTTACTCCTAAGTATTTTATTCTGTTTGATGTTATTGTAAACTGAACTGTTTTAATTTCTTTTTGGATTGTTCGTTGTTAGTGTAAACAAACACAACTGATTTTGGCGGGGGGGAGGGGGCTGATTTTGTGTCCTGCAACTTTGCTGAACTTATTAGTTCTAGTGGAGTTTTTGTTTATTAGTTAATTGGAACGCTTAGGGTTTTCTTACATATCATGTCATCTACAAAGAGAAGTAAGTTTACTTCTCCCTTTCGTACTGAGATACATTTCTTTCTTGCCTTGCTGCTCCAGCTGTGTTGGACAGAAGTGGTGAAAGCACGCATCCTCCTTCCTTGTCCAGGTCTGGCAGGGAAGCTCTCAGTCATTCACTGCTGTGTATCATGTTCACTGTGGGCTTTTCACAGATGACTTCACTATGCTGAGGCAGCTTCCCTGTATCTTAGTTTGTTGAATGTTTTTATTATGAAAGGGTGTTGAATTATGTTAGATACCTTTTTTGTATCAATGAGACGATCATGTAGTTTTTTTTCCTTTCACTCGGTTAGGTGAATTACATAGATTGATTTCATAATGTGGAACCCTCCATGCATTCCAGAAATAAACCCCACTTGGTCATGGTGATATAATCCTTTTATTATGCTGCTGAATTCTCATTTGTTAGTGCCATTGAGGATTCTTGCATCAATGTTTATCTGGGATGTTGGCCATTGGTTTCTTTTCCTGTTGTGTCTTGGTCTGGTTTTGGTACTGGGGCAATGCTGGCCTATAAAATGAGTTCAAAAGTGTTCCATCCTTTTCAATTTTGGGGGAGGAGTCTGAGGACTGGTGTCAATTCTTTGAATGTTTTGTAGAATTCACCAGTTAAGCCATTTAGTCTAGGAAATTTCTTTGTTGGAAGGTCTTTGATTATTGATTCAATCTCCTTACTAGTTATAGATTAATTCATATTTTCTCTTTCTTCAGGACTCAGTCTTAGGAGGGAGTTTCTAGGAATCTGTCCATTTCATCTGGGTTATTATTTTTATTCAATGTGTTGATATATAAGTGCTCAGAGTACTAATACTCTTTTTTTTGTCTGTATCTCTTAGATTTTTTTCCCATCCAAAGGATACCATCCTTATAGCACTGAAAGAGAGTCATCTGTGACCAGGATTCACTGGCTGGTGCTGTGAGCTGCAGCTGAAGCCCACTTGCTGCCGTAGGACCATGGGCACTGTGACCACATGAGACCACCCCATGCCCCCAAAGTTCTTGGTGTAGCTCTCAACTAAACTCTCCTTTCAATACACAGAGGACCACAGGGATCATCAGATTTGGGCACTGGAAACACCCAGTACAGAGTTTTCCATACTGTGAACTGCAGCCTCTTCGAGAGCTAAGTGGTATCAATTTAAGTGCTATGTCTTTCCTACACATTTGGTTAAAGTGGTCAGACAATCTGAAGGTCTCTAATCTGAGCCAATTCTCACTCATTTTGGATGGGAGGAAACTGAGGCCCAAGGAGGGTACATGACTCGCTGGAGGTGACACAGCCAGTTTGTATAAAGCAAGATCACTGCTGGATATTTCAGTTTCTACCCAAGGGTTCCTCACAGCAAATGAACATTATCATATGGCCTCAAATATTTGAAATTTTATTTTACTCCCTGTTCCAGGATGAAAAGCATAGCTAAAACTGATGTTTGGGTATTTAGCAACAACTTTGCCATCTGATAAAGAAGGCTGAGTGCCAAAGAACTGGTGCTTTCGAACTGTGGTGCTGGAGAAGACTCTTGAGAGTCCCTTGGACAGCAAGGAGATCAAACCAGTCAAACGTAAAGGAAATCAACCCTGAATATTATATTGGAAGGATTGATGCTGAAGCTGAAGCTCCAATACTTTGGCCATCTGATGCAAAGAGCTGACTCATTGAAAAAGACTCTGATGCTGAGAAAGAGGGCAGGAGAAGAAGGACGACAGAGGATGAGATGGTTGGATGGCATCACTGACTCAACGGACATGAGTTTGAGCAAACTCAGGGAGATGAACAGAGAGGCATGGCATGCCATTCATGGGGTTGCAAAGAGTCAGACACAACTTAGCGACCAAACAACAACAAAAGTCCATTTTCTCTTGTTTCTTCCCTATTCCCAGACAGATTCCTCAGTCGTACTGACTTTTCCACCCAAGCGACACTAACAGCTTAGGCGCTGGTGACTGTCCACCTTGGGCAGCCATCATCAGACTTCTCAAGACTTCTTCCCTCCCAACTTGATTCAGTGTAGACCACATCCCCTAAGGGAAAGACAAACCATGAAGGAAGTTCTCCTGGGAGGAAAACAAAGGGACTCCTTTACTGTCCAGAACAATCAACAGCTAGAGAAAGCCTACAGGCCCAGAACCAAATCCAAGAGGAGGACTGTGATGCCTCCTGGGCTGGGGGCAGGGCCAGTGAGCAGTCAGGCTTCCAGAGGAAGTAGCCTGGGAACCAGAGAGCTCAGGGCCAAACACTGTGAGCCTCCTTTCAGGCCACGTGCCTTCTCGCCGTGGAGCTGGTGGGGGAGGAGCAGAGCCATCCTAGCCACCTCCCTTAGATGCCCAGGTCAGCCTCCCCAACAGGGACCACTCAGAATCAAGATAATTCAGAGGACACTTTTTTCCCCCCAGAACAAACCACATCAATTTTTAAGGACTAAGTAAAAGCAAACTTTACCAGCAGATGAACAGAAGTAACACATGAACATAGCCTTATCACAAGAGCCTTAACAACGGAGACCAAGCTTCTGTCCACCACCCCCTCCTGGGTCCTTCCTGGCCTTCCTCTGCAGCATTAGTTTGTAGCCCGAACAACATCAGGCTTACTATTGGTCACACTTGACTTTATACCAAAATCATATCAGTAACTTGATCAACTGCATCAACTGCATCATCAACTCTTGAGATTTAACTCTAAATGGATTTTGGCGGGTACCAAAAATCAAATCTATCCTCAGAGAACAAATAAGAAAATTCCAAACTCACATAAACCAGGCTCTATAGGGATTCCCTGATGGAGCAGTGGATAATAATCTGCCTGCCAAAGCAGGGGACATGGGTTCGATCCCTGGTCCAGGAAAATTCCACATGCCATGAAGCAACTAAGCCACGTGCCACAGCTATTCAGCCTCTCTAGAGCCCACAAGCTGCAACTGCTGAAGCTGGAGCAAATAAAGCCAGTGCTTCACAACAGGAGGAGCCGCTGCAGTGAGGAAGCCACGCACCACGACTAGAGAAAGCCCACTGCACAGCAACGAAGACCAAGTGTCACAGCCAAAATAACTAAGTTTAAAAAAAATGGTTCTACAAACTAAGAGGAGACTCCCTCAGAAAGAACACAAAGCTTTTTATCACAAACCCACTTAACTGCTGCTACCACTACTGAAGCATTTCCTTTTCTTGTAACTTAACTGCAGCCAATTGACTGATAGCTCTTTTTCATTTTCATCCAGAAATGGCTGCTTCCACCAAATTTAGCGCTGGTCCCTCCTACTGCCCTGGCCCCCTGGAAAGGCATTTCAGGGACACTGTGGTGATGCAGGCTCACTAGCCTTGCCAAAACAACCTCCATCTGTCCCTCTCTTGGCAAAGAAGTGTGTCCTTCCACAGGTCTTGGGGGCAGCAAGGGGCCACATGAGGAAAGGGCTATGACTGCACAAAGCAAATCCTCTAAAACTGAGCAAGCTGGGCCCAAAGGGGCCACTGATCCAACCCACCTTTTCCCAGAGGGCTCTCTGTGAGAACCCGGGCTGTCACGGCTACTGAGGCCCCAGCTTGCCTTTCCCTTCTGGATAAAGGGAAAGCCCATTAGTGCAGAAAAGGAGTCAAGTTTCCTCAACCACATCAGAACATCTACATGTTCAGCCTCTCCTCAAAAACAAAAGCGGACTATTGGGCTTCATTGTTACACCTTGACTATCAGCTCTTCCCCCAAGAAATATATAAAAATAACATTAACCAATAGTGTTAAACCAAACTTTATAGAAGATGATAAATTAGATGCCCAGCCCTTCTCACACCCCTTTAAAATAAACACACTCTTTACTAACATGGTTGTGGAGACCTCACACGGTTCCAGAACAAATGGGCCAAAAGGCCCACAGAAGTGCGGGAGTCCCAGCAATGCACTGGCTCAGAGCCCTGGATGCTCACACACGGGGAGGCCGGCAGGGGGCGCGCCACACCTACCAGCTGCCAACAGCAGGCACGGTGGCTTCTGGGATGCAGACAGCAGACACCGCACCTCCAAACCCTGGCCACCTCCAAAGAAGCACAAACCACATGAGGCCATGGGTAGCCCGGACCCTCTAGGCCCCTTGTGGGGAGGCTGGCTGCATGTTGGGGCATCCAGAAGGGCACCTTGAAGCTGCCTTACCCCACACCCTCCTACAGTTTTCAGCCTCCTGCTCTGCAACCCTCCCCACACACAAATGGCCTCTGGAGACCCCCAGCCTCCCCCAAGACAGAAAATACCACAAAAAATAGCCACAACACTGCTGATGGGGGGAGGCTGGGGTTCGCTGTGACGTTTCTTCGACTGGTGGGTACCAGGCCCACGTCCACTCAATGACCCAGGGAACGAAGGCAGGCAGAGCCCACACCAAGACCCTCTGATGAGGCAGGTTCCCTGTGGACACGCCTAGCTTGGGGAACTGCGGGCAAAGGCTCTCGTCACTGCTGTCGTCCCCGAGGCAGCCACGAGACCCACGTGTGCAGCAGCATCAGTGCGACTACCGAAGGGCCCCTAGGGAGGATGGGGCGGAGTGGAGGGGGTGTGCTCAGGCTCAGAGCATCACTACAGCAGCGTCCCTGCACCGTGACAGCCACAGATGGTCCCCGGTGGGACCCTGACTGTGAGCGGGTCACACTGTTCTCCCAGAGCCACATGAAAGGCGGTGGTACCTCTCAGGAGCCCTAAGGGAAGAGGCAGTAATTAGGGGGAAGAAGTGCTGCCAGTTGGGGGACACGTTCCTGGGCAGCGACCCCCAGCACTCCAGGATCCCATCTGTGTCGTGTCCCAACTAGACATGAAACAGCCCTGGCCTGGACTGAACGGTTTCTGGTCACTGTGTAAACGTGCATCATGAGTTTGTGAAACCTCTGGGAGTGGTATTCACACCTCCCTGGTTTTATCAGAAGAAAAATCCAAGCCCTGGGATGCACCTGCCCGGCACAGGGACTCAGGGAGGAAATGCGGCAGGAAGGGGATGTAGAGGGCGAGGGAAGGCGGAGGAGGAGGAGTCCCTTAGGGCTGACCTGCAGGCCCCTGTCCCTGTGGGTCTGGAGGCACAGACACTGTCCCTGTAGGTCTGGGGGCAGCACCCAGCAGTCCCACTCTTTCCCAGACTCTGGCTGCCAGGGACACAGGACACTGGAGAAACCTCAGCTCCACTCACGGGGACAACAGATCTGAAGCCCACACAACCCGCCAGCCCTCACGCCCCGACGGCTGGCACCCTCACAGCCCTGCCCTGCTGAGCCACCGTCTCATGGTGTAGGCAGGGACGCAGGATGCATCGGTGACCATCGCACCCTGACCTGGGCATTCCGTGCGGTGGATTTATGAGCTGAGCCCAGTGCCATCCTGTGCCCGTGGTCCCAGCCCCAGCCTCACCCCCGGGGAGACCCAGACCCAGCCCACACTTACCAGCTGCGGCCTGTCCTCCTGCCTCTGGCCCTGCCCCGGGCGGTGGATGAAGGACCGGGTGGATACTCTGTAGTGGTTCAGCAGGCAGAAGATGACCACGACCATCACTGTGACTACCACCACCACCACAACCACCTGAGCGAACTCCAGCTCCGCTGCGACGAAGAGGAGAGTCGTCAGCCAGGCATGGGGTCACCCCCTCCCAGACCCTCCAGGGACAGAAACTTCTCCAGGCCTGCTGCCTGAGGGTATCGCCGTGTGGCTAACAGGTGAGGGAGGAAGGCCCCAGCTGCTTAGACAGGTTCTGTCCTGAGACGGACCCATGTCACACGGGACAGGCAGCCACCATTCGGGCACCTTTCCCAGGGCAGGCAGCTCCTGGGTTCCATCTCCCGCGACACGAGAGGCTCAAGGGCCCGGCCCCGGG
>NW_011495015.1:107384-126947 GCF_000754665.1 Bison bison bison
GGCAGACCTCCCGCCCCTAGATGTTGAAACTATGATTCCCAAAGCATCTCCCCATGGCCGCGCAGCACCCTGGAGGGAAGAGGCACCACCCAGAGAAAGGACAGGACACGTCTCCACTGGGTTCCCACTGCACCATTACAGAAGTCTGTCTAAACCACACACTCCCCACCCATGCATTCACCAGCAGTGTGTGGGGGCGTGGGTGCCAGTGCTTCTGTGGGAAGCGGAGCCCAGGGCCAGCCCTGCATCATCCTGTGGGGTTAGAAGGAGGGTCTTCCTGAACCCATGAATCCCATCCTGTGGCACCATCCTCCACCCCAACCTTGGCCCCCGCTTCACACCTGAGGGACAGAGACTGACAAATGGGCCTGCCAGGGCAGGCAGGGGATGGGGCGGCGGCAGGGCCCAGGTGGGTGGGCTGGATGCACCCCTGGCCCATGACTGGGCTCCCTACGGTAGCTGTCCGCTCTGCTCTGTTGTGCTCTGGACACCCAAGGCCTCGTGGCTGGTGGGCAGGGGCTTGTCTGCACTTGTACATCCTCGGGGAGGAAGCCCCCAGAAGCTACAAAGCACTACCAGGATCAAAATGGCAGCACCTCCGGGAAACTGAAATCACTGCCTGTCTGAGGGCCAGGGCTGAGACTCTGCAGCTGGGCTGCAGACACCAGTGTGACCTCATCTATCCTCACACGCTGTGGGCATGACACACGTGTGAGGCAGAAACACTTCTTCACAACGCTCTGCCTGCACACAACTGTCCGTGTCTAGGACTCAGTGGTGCCTGTGTGACTGGACCCCAAAGCCCATCCCCGAGGACACAGATGAGGCTGCATGAGCAATGAGGAGCCCACCTCCATCATCTTGTGCTCCTGACGGCAGGCAAAGTGGTGGACTGAGGACAGACTCCAGAGCCCAAGCTGGGTTCTGGGGCACCCACTGCATAGGTGCCCACCTGGAGGATCACTCCTGCAGGCAGATTGAGGCCCACCCTGGCCGCCAAGCGCAAGGTGGGCATCTTAGGAGGGGACCACAGTTCTGGGGACAAGCAGATAGGAAGCATGGAATCAAGGGCTGCCAATGTGGCACCGAGACTGAACCTAAGAAAATGCCTTGTTTTATCGACTTTTATTTCTATTTTGTGAATGAACAGCAGTGCCGGGAGCCATCTCCCACCATATTGCATATTGAGTGCAGCACTTTCACAGCATAATCTTTCAGGATCTGGAATAGCTCAACTGGAATTCTATCACTGCCGTGAGCCAGCGTGAGGAACTCAGCCCGCGGCAAAGGTCATGAGGAAGGAGGCTCGGCATACGCAAAGGCGGGATCGAGCCTCAGGAGTCCCCCTGGAAATTCTTGAGCACCTACCCCCAAAACCAGAGTCTGCCTACTTTACTGCTTTGTGCTCTCACCTACACCTCTGACTTTACAGGGGGCTGTCCCCCACTACCTCTCTCTGAAAAAGAGTTAACTTACAGCTCCAGTTAATAAAGTTCCTGGGTCTGATAGTGTTTCAACCTAAAATCTCCTTTGGAAGTCCTCTAGCCTGCCTGAATAGGTTTTTCCGGCCACATGTGATTGCTCAGAGCCCCCCATTTGTGAGAGGCATGAGATGTTCTAAACTGTCTAAATACAGATTCCTCTGAGCAGTTAAAAGATTGATTAGAAATTGTATTGGTGAAGGGTTTTTCACTTGTTGGGCCAATGTTTGCTGCTAAGTCTCCATATCCCTTACCTGCTGTGTCCCTGGCAGTGTTTGTAACCTTGGACCCTTGAGTTAATTCTTTTACTGGTTATAGCCCACCACACCTTTGCCCTATAGGAATGCAACTTTATCTAATGCTTTTGGAGGGTGGCTCCTGACCAATCACCTTTAGAGAAAAATAAACTTTCTGAAGAAAGAGTCTTAAAATGTTAACAGGCCTCTGGGCCAGAAGATGATGCAAATCACCTAAACTTTTGCGTATGATAAGTTTGCAGGAAGAAAGCCTGGCTTACTGCATGACTCTACCCCTTCCCCCATTATTCTCTATGCATAACTTAAGGTATAAAAACTACTTTGGAAAATAAAGTGCAGGCCTTGTTCACCGAAACTTGGTCTCCCCATGTCGTTCTTTCTCTCACCTTCTGGCTGAATTATTCAGCCTCTTTTCTCCACTGAATTTCCTCACTGAGCTATCCTTATTTCAGCCTATTTTCTCCACTGAATTTCCTCACTGAGCTATCCTTATTCTATTACTCTTTATACCCTTAATTAACGTTTAAATAAGCTGTTGTTTCCTGATCGCCGATGCCGTCTCCTCTTTGAAACCCCTGACTCCACCGGGGCTGGACCCCGGCACAGCAGAGTATTCAAAACTTGCCTTTCAGGCTGCCTTGTGCCCTGGAATTGATAAATGTTTTCTCTTCTCAAGAAAACTGTACTGCTTTTTGGATGATGACTTCAGTGAGGGGCCTTACACGCCTCTACACGCGTTAAGGCTTCACTTGGAAGCTGTCAGCCCATGTCATCTTGTTCTGAATATGGAAGGCTATGCAGATGACCATTTGCAGCAAATCAATCAAATTACATTGTCATACTTCTATGGACATTTGTGGATATATATTTGTTTCACTTGAAAAGTATTTTTATTATAAAAAAATAATGAAGATGCCTTTAAAATGTAAAGAACATATATGGAAATAGTGTACAATATACAAGTTTCCTGCACGAGCCAGCAGCTCTCACCGCGATGCCCATGTCATCCAGGGCACAACTCAGCCATTCTGTGTATCTGTCTTTCACGTCTTGAATAAGGGCTTTCTTCTTTTCAATGAATGGAATTGCTGTACAAATATATTGTTCTTTTTTTCCACTCAATACTTCACAAACATCTTTAAACAAGATCTCATTCCCCAGTTCCTAAACACGAAACACTGGACCTTGCATTCTCTAAGCAACTGCTCTTTATGCCGCTAGATTTCTTTTTTCTACCATGATCAAAAAGATTTGTGTGGGACCCACACTTGTGAGCATCCCTAAGCAGAGATTCCACACACTGACACGACCTTCTACACTTGCTCTTGTCAGAGAGAGGGAAGGGAATCTCCTGCCTCGTGGCTCCAGACGCTGGGCCCTTTCCATTTGTACTAATTTGCAGGGGGCGTGGGGGCGGAGGGCAAAAACATGTATCTTGTTGTCATTTGTATTTCCCTGGTTACTAGTGATTGTGATCTTTCCCTATGATTAGTGGTAATTTGTATTTTTCTTCATATTAGTTCATATTACTTTATTTGTAGCTTTCTCATTTGTAAGCAGTCTTTACATATTATGGCTATACATCTTATCTGCTACACGTGTTACAAATATTTTCTCCTGGTCTGTCACTTCTTGAAACTTTTCCGTGGGTTTAGAGATAATATAAATTTTTATGCCATCATATATTGTTATAATCTTTTTCCTTTATGGCTTCAAAGCTTCTCATTGATTAGGAAGGTCTTCTCTCCAATACTCTATACATATTTTTCTTCTAAGATTTTTATAGCTTGTTTTTTATTTGCTCTGGATCTTTATTTCTTTTGGTCTGAACAGGACAACAGCACCTAGAACCTTATGTTTTATCTGACAAACATGACTCATCTGACCTAATATCACACTAAAAAGTTCAGTACAAGCAAGGGGAGATAGTCTTCGGCTATGGGGACTGCACAGAAGCCTTCGCCTTTCTTTCAGAGAGAAAGAACTATTTAAACAACACCTGCTCTCAGGCTGTGCTGAACCAGCTCTCTGGTCAGTGTGCTCCCTCCCGGGATCCTCCTGGGACCCTCCCGGGCCCTCCCTCCTGCACTGCTGAGGCCGGCGGCCCTCCAGGGGCATGGTCCCGCTGTACCCTTAAACATGACTCATTACCCCAAAGAGCTCTATGTGGATGACATCTACCAGCATTTACCATATTTGAAATTAAAACTGAAGATGTTAAATATTTTTTCATTAAAAATAAACTCACCACATGTTAATACAAGTAACAAAATAACTTCCCGGTACCATGTCACTTAACACCATGCACATCTCTACCCCTACATGCCACCCAACGGCTTCACCTGCACCCACAGGATGTGTGGCTAACCATGACAGATGAGTGGTTCTTGTCTGCTTGTCCTTTCACGGGGGCTGTGGCGGCCACCAGGGCTGAGCCCCCACCTCCAGCCCCAAGATTCCCTCTGTGAAGGCCCTCCATTCACTGACCTGTGTGACACACACAGTCCTGGAGAAAACGCACAGACCTTGAGCATGACTGACCTGCAAGCATTCACAGTTGGGTGGGATTCATCCTGGGTTCTGTCTGCAGACAAAGGGCCCTGAAACTAATCAAAGCAGGTCAGTGGTTTCCGGGGGACCTATGTACATTCCACTGAGGCACTAACTCTCAAAATCTGTAAAGATTCTGTGTCTCTACATGAGCCAGAGGCCCTGGGAGACATTTATGTGTCTTGTGTGCCTGTTAGGGCGACTCTGGTCAGAGGTGATGGCTCTGTCCATTACAGATTCCCATTCTTTGAGGTTTATGACTATGCTATAAAATTCTGCCCTGAGATGAAATTTTCCACATAAAACTTACACCCTGGAATCTGGCCTTTAAAACACAAAATAGTACATTTTAGTAAGTTTGCTACACTTAAAGTCATGGATGAGGATTTTAAAAGAACACGAACTTTACATTCCTACAGACTCAAAACACAGTAGTAGTTTATTTGACATTTGTGGACATCAGCCTATAGCAAAGAATAATTCACTAATGTATTTTTAGTGTTTAAAAACTGTAACACATGGAGGAGGAAATGGCAACCCACTCCAGTATTCTTGCCTGGAGAATCCCATGGACAGAGGAGCCTGGTGGGCTGCCGTCTATGGGGTCGCACAGAGTCGGACACGACTGAAGTGACTTAGCAGCAGCAGCAGCAGCAGCAGTTTATAATTCATATATAAAAATAGAGATTTTTAAAGAATAATATAAAAAAAGAAAACAATTTTAAATACCTTGCTCATCACAATAGTTCCATACCATGACTACTTAATATCTCAAGGCACATTAGCTACTGGGGATGCACTGCAGCATAATAGTAGTAAATGAAAGCTCTTAATTCACTTGATCTTAGCCAAAAGGCTAAGAAGAGATGAAAGTTCACATTTCTAACAAGCTTTTGGCTTGTTTCAGATATTTTGGCAGTAATATCTGATTAAACAATTATGTTTAACCTTATAAGACAAAGAGCTCTTAAAAGGAGATATAGAAGTTTAGTACAGCAAGGGATTCCCAAAGGACAGCAAGGGATTCCCAAACTGGAGAGAGTATAAAATGGCTGTGCCATTTTTGAAGACTTAGAATGGAAAAAAAGAAAAAGAATGAAGAAATCTCAGTAATGTTTTTGTCGATTGTTTGTTGGTTGAAAAAATATTTTGGATACACTGGGTTAAATATATTATTAAAATTAAAAAAAAAAAACTGTAACACAGAGAGCTATTTATCTAGAAATGTTCAATGCCCTACATGTGTTCCAACCACAGTGCCTCACGCCCCATCATTTTGTAAAAATGTTACATGGTTTGACTCAGCTACCAAGCTGACAGCAGATTAAACATTTCTTAAATAAATCAGTCTAAGTTAAATAACCCTAAAATAGCTGCAAAACAGCAATGAAGTCCCTGTATTAATGCACTATGGAGTTGACCTGCACACTATTGATACCATGACAATACTTTTTCCCTCTATTGAAAAAAAGAATTATTATTATTCTGTGTTTGTCTCAATATTTATTTTCACAACAGTTAAGCTTCTCCCTACTAAGTGGCTTTTACTTAGAGAACCACAGTTACTCTTGCAAACCCAGGAGAAAATGGAAAGCAGTATGAAGTTTATACTTCACATGGATAAATTCAGGGCCAGTTAGACCCCAGTCTGGTTCCAGTCCTGCCATCTGACTCCATCAGCTGCAAAAGCTGTTTTCTCATGTGTAAAATAAAGCCGAGTCCTCCACTGTATAGCCAGTGGGAGCATGAAATAAAATAACCCCTTGAAACTGTGTACTCAAAGTGTGGTCCAGAGTGATGGTTAGAAACACAGGAAATTGGGTGCCATCCCACACTGGCTCAACCAGAGCCTGCATTCTAACAAAACCCCTAGGTGGCTTCTGAAACTTTCGACTAATCCAGAGTCCTCATCTGGATTAAACAAGCAAACTGGAGTTCAGAAAACCTGTGACCTGTGCGCCATACAGAAGAAACAAGGTGGAACCAGGGCCCATGACTGCTACTCAACACGACTTTCAAGAGTGGAGCTCTCTTAAGATTTCAAGTATCAAGGGAACATTTTATGAAAGAATGGGCACAATAAAGGACAGAATCAATAAGGACCTAACAGAAGCATAAGAGATTAAAGAGGTGACAAGAATACACAGGAGAACCATACAAAAAAAAAGGTCTTAATGACTTGCATAACCATGATAGTGTGATCATGTACCTAGAGCTTGATATCCTGGAGTATGAGATCAAGTGGGCCTTAGGAAGCATTACTATCAACAAAAGCTAGCAGAGGTGATGGAATTCTAGCTGAGCTATTTCAAATCCTAAAAGATGATGCTGTACTCAATATATCAGCAAATTTGGAAAACTCAGCAGTGTGTTCAGGACTGCAAAAGGTCAGTTTTCAATCCTAAAGAAGAGCAATGCCAAAGAATGTTCAAACTTCCGTAAAATTGTACTCATTTCACATGCTAGCAAGTTATGCTCAAAATCCTTCAAGCTAGGCTTTGGCAGTATATGAACCGAGAATTTCCAAATGTACAAGATGGATTTAGAAAAAGCAGAGGAACCAGAGATCAAATTGCCAGCAGCCACTGGATCACAGAGAAAGCAAGGGAATTCCAGAAAAATATCTACTTTGCCTTCATTTGCTACACTAAAACTTATGACAGTGTGGATCACAATACACTGTGGAAAATTCTTAAAGAGATGGGAACCAGACTACCTTACCTTCTCCTAAGAAACCTGCATGTGGGTCAAGAAGCAACATTTAGAGTTGGACATGGAACCACTGACTGGTTAGAAATTAGGAAAGTGAAAGTGAAAGTCCCTCAGTCACGTCCAACTCTTTGCGACCCCACGGAGTGTAATCCCATGGCCTGGAGTTCTCCAGGCCAGAATACTGGAGTGGGTAGACTTTCCCTTCTCCAGGGGATCTTCCCGACCCAGAAATCGAACTGGGATCTCCTGCATCACAGGCAGATTTTTTTACCAACTGAGCTATGAGGGAAGCCCTGAAATTGGGAAAGGAGTACATCAAAGCTGTATACTGTCACCCTGCTTATTTAACTTATATGCAGAGTACATCACGCAAAATACCAGGTTAGATCAATCATAAGCTGGAATCAAGATTGTCGGGAGAAAAATCAACAACCTCAGGTACGCAGATGACACCACTCTAATGGCAGAAACTGACAAGGAACTAAAGAGTCTCTTGATGAGGGTGAAAGAGGAGAATGAAAAAGCTGGCTAAAACCCAGCATTCAAAAAACTAAGATCAAAGCAGCTGGTCCCAACACTTCATGGCAAATAGAAAGGGGAAAAGTGGAAGCAGTGACAGATTTTATTTTCGTGGGCTCCAAAATCACTGTGGATGGCGACTGCAGCCATGAAATTAAAATATACTTACTCCTTGGAAGGAAAGCTATGACTAACCTAGACAGCATATTAAAAAGGAGAAACATGACTTTGCTGACAAAGGCCATATATTCAAAGCTATGGTTTTTCCAGTACTCATGAATGAACTAAGAGTTGGACCATAAAGAAGGCTGAGCACCAAAGAACTGATGCTTTCAAATTGTGGTGCTGGAAAAGACTCTTGAGAATCCCATAGAAAGCACGGAAATCAAACCAGTCAATTGTAAAGAAATCAACCCTGAATATTCACTGGGAGGACTGTTGCTGAAGCTCCAATAACTTTGGCCAACTGATGCGAAAAGCTGACTCATCACAAAAGACTCTGAGGCTGGGAAAGATTGGGGGCAGGAGGAGAAGGGGGAGACAGAGAATGAGATGGCTGGATGGCATCACTAACTCAATGGACATGTTGCTTTTTCAGTCGTTCAGTCATCTCTGACTCTTTGAGACCCCATGGACTGCAGCATACCAGGCTTCCCTGTCCTTCACCATCTCCTAGAGCTTGCTCAAACTCATGTCCATTGAGTCGGTGATGCCATCCAACCATCTTATCCTCTGTCATCCACTTCTCCTCCTGACTTCCATCTTTCCCAGCATCAGGGGCTTTTCTAATGAACTGGCTCTTCGTATTAGGTGGCCAAAGTATTGAAGCTTCCGTTTCAGCATCAGTCCTTCTAATGAATATTCAGGGTTGACTTCCCTTAGGACTGACTGGTTGGATCTCCTTGCAGTCCAAGGGACTCTCAAGAGTCTTCTCTAACACCACAGTTCAAAAGCATCAATTCTTCAGTGCTCAGCTTTCTTTATGGTCCAACTCTCACATCCATACATGACTACTGGAAAAACCATAGCTTTGACTAGATGGACCTTTGTCAGTAATGTCTCTGCTTTTTAATATGCTGTCTAGGTGGGTCCAGAGAAGGCAATGGCACCCCACTCCAGTACTCTTGCCTGGAAAATCCCATGGATGCAGGAGCCTGGTAGGCTGCAGTCCAAGGGGTCAGTCGGACACGACTGAGCGACTTCACTTTCACTTTTCCCTTTCATGCATTGGAGAAGGAAATGGCAACCCACTCCAGTGTTCCTGCCTTGAGAATCCCAGGGACGGGGGAGCCTGGTGGGCTGCCGTCTATGGGTCGCACAGGGTCAGACATGACTGAAGCGACTTAGCAGCAGCAGCTAGGTTGGTCAGAGCTTTTCTTCCAAGGAGCAAGTGTCTTTTAATTTCATGGCTGCAGTCACCATCTGCAGTGATTTTGGAGCCCAAGAAAATAAAGTCTGTCACTGTTTCCATTGTTTCCCCATCTATTTGCCATGAATGGGACCGGATGCCATGATCTCAGTTTTTTGAATGTTGAGTTTTAAGCCAGCTTTTTCACTCTCTTACCTTCATCAAGAGGCTCTTTAGTTCCTCTTTGCTTTCTGCCAGATGGGTGGTGTCATCTGCATATCTGAGGCTATTGATACCTCAATGGACATGAGTCTGAGCAAACCCCAGGAGATAATGAAGGACAGGCTGCCGAGCTGCAGTCCATGGGGTCACAAAGAGTCAGACATGACTTAGCAACTGAACAACAATAATCTATCATGACCAATTGGGATTTTTTCAAGGACTGAAAGGTTAGCTTAACATCTAAAAATCATTTAAAGTGATATACTATTATAAGTAAACAAATGAAAAAAAGCTGGCTTAAAGCTTAGGAAAAAAAAATGGAGAAAGTATTTGGCAAAAATGCAACACCTTTTTATCATAAAAACACTCAACAAACCAGGAACAGAAGGGCATCAACCAAAGCTCACAGCTAATTATCATACTTGTGGTGAAAAGCTGGCTTTGAAACTAGATCAAAATGAAGCACTAATACATGCTACCACATGAGAAAACCTTGAAGATATCATGCTACGTGAAAGAAGGCTGTCACAAAAGACACTGATATGAAATATCCCAAGCAGGCAGATTCAGAGACTAGTAGGAGATGAGTGGGGCTAAAGCTGGGAGCTTGGGAGAAAAGGTGGGTGGCTAGTAATGGGCTTCAAGTTTCTGTTCAGACTGACAGAAATGTTCTAAATTTAGATCATGGTGATGGTTTTGCAATTCTGTGAATATACTAAAAACTACTGAATTCTATACTTTAAATAGGGGAATTATACTGCATATGTGAAATATCTCAATAATAGCGATATAATAAAAAGAACTATGAAATGAAAGTATTCGGCAAATAGCACTTCATAAGTTTAAAAACACCTCTACATGTAAATGCTGATTCATAAAACCAAGTTTTACCTATGCAACTCAGATAATAAACTCCTAAGAAACACCTCGAACTTGGACCACTTCACCAAGTACTGGTTTCCTTCTATACTCCAACTGGGAACCATGACTTCCTGTTAAACTATTCGTAGATGACAAATTTTCTTTTTCATGGCCTTGTTTCTCATCTCAGAATTCCAAGAGTGAAATACAACATTAAAAACTGAAGGGAGCACACCACTAATCACCCCACCATGGAAAAATCATACCTACACTCTTTACTGTGTAAGAATTTTCTTAAAAGGGTTAAAAGCCAGGCTGACTACCCAGTGCCAAGCCCATCAAGCACACAAGTGACAATATGTCTTATCCACTCTACCAAACACTACTCATGCTTCGGCCCACGGCACATCTCCACGTGACTGTGGAAGACAGCTCATTACCTTCCCTAACCGTGGGGTTACCCGTCTGGCCTTCAGAGAGAAAGGAAACTAAACAGTGATTTTAAGCCAACTCACAATCCACAAGGCAGGCAGTGCAATAGTGAAGGTATGCTTGGGCTCTGCACGTAAGGGTCTGTGTTTGTACTGGGCTGGGATAAGAGATGTATTTCTCCCTCTAGGTCAGAGTTTAAAAAGTCAGAAAGACACCCACTGAAAAAGTAACTGACTATTCAAGTATTTCATTTTTCCCAATTAAACAAGGTAAGTCATCTTCTTCCCCAAAGCTCCATCGTCATGGGAACATACTAGAAACACACTGATGAAGGTCTGACTTGCATCAGTCACACCACCTTCTTCCTCATCACCCCCTGATGCCCTAAGAGTGTCAAAGGTCCAACAAAGCCACGTGTGCATAGTAAGTGGCAGACAATACCGAGTGCTGTTGAGTCTCACTGGCCTCACTCACAGGTGACCGCTCAGCTCTGCAGTATTGCTTTCATGCCTGCTAACACAGCATACATTCTGCAGCCCATGGGTCAAGGAATAAGTTTTGATTTCAAGTCTCAACATTTAAGAAATACATTTCATAAGATGATAGCTACCATAGTGATTCCTCTGATGGATCTAGCCACAGAAAACTGAAAGCCTTCTTGAAGAGATTCACACTCCAGATGCCATTAAGAATACTCATGAATCATGAAAAGAGCTCAAAAGACCAACATTAATAGGAGTTTGAAAGAAGTTGATTCCAGCCTTCATGGATGACTTTTGACAGGTTCAAGATTTCAATGGAGGAAGTTAACTGCAGATATGGTAGAAACAGCAACAGGTAAGGTTCAGTGCATGAGCTCTGAATGAGTGTCACCACGCTACGTGCCTCTGGATAGTCTTCCTGCACTGCAGTCAGGACAGTCCTTGGGACCATGAAGAGCACTCCCACAAACACCTCCTCCACTCATCAGGTTCCTCAGCTGCGGTGTTTAATCACTGGCAGAAATGGTTTATCCTCTCATGTATTTCTTTAAAAATCTTAATTATCTCATTTACTCAGAAATAGTGCTCAACAATTTAACTACAAGCAATGGCACCCCACTCCAGTATTCTTGCCTGGAAAATCCCATGGATGGAGGAGCCTGGTAGGTTGCAGTCCATGGGGTCGCTAAGAGTCGGATACAACTGAGTGACTTCACTTTCACTTTTCACTTTCATGCATTGGAGAAGGAAATGGCAACCCACTCCAGTGTTCTTGACTGGAGAATCCCAGGGATGGGGGAGCCTGTTGGGCTGCCATCTATGGGGTCGCACAGAGTCGGACACAACTGAAGTGACTTAGCAGCAGCAGCAACAAGATCTTAAGGAGCTGTAAAGTGTGCATCTATTTCTCACTGAGAAATTTTCAAAATTCCAAATTCTATGACCTGAGGAAATATAAGTGGGTGGTGCCCTAAAGAAAGGGTAAACTGCAACAGCTACACTGACCGAGGTCCATTTCGAAAGGACCAACAAGACTCATTATCTGCATCCTGTCACCCAAATAACTGTAACAGTTCATGTCCAGTTAAAAGCCCCCAAATCTTTCAGCTTTTCAAACACAGAACCTGAAGAACAGCTACAGGATAGGGCCTCTACTACCAAATTGGGTTGTCCCCTGAGATGTAAGATCTGCAAACTGGGAGGTTTTACACACCCCTGACACAATCAAGGCCAGTGGCCCAGGGACACAATCAAGGCCAGTTTACAAGTGCAAAAACAGAATCACAGACATTCTCCTAAAGTCACAGTAGTAATGTGGAAACAAAGGACTAGGATCATGGTTTTCCTTTATTCCACACATACTTGAATGATCTGACAAAACAGCCAGTCACAGCACCAAACAGCTCACAGCTCACCTGCACACTCTTGGTGGTAATTTCGACTCCAGCTCTGCATTCCAGGTCCTACGTCTCATCAACCACATAAATAGGAGCTGCTGCATCCTGAACACTGATGCTGAGATTGGAGTTTTTAAAAATTATTCTCAAGATAAAAGGTCAAGAATGAAAAAGGAGGCTTGATCGCATGAAGACCCTTTCACAGACAAACTAAGATAAACTGTCTGATTTCTCGTCTTGTGGAAAAAAGATTAAATTCAAAACTCATGGACGAGGAGAAAATTTTTCTGTTTTCAAAATCCTGTCACTTCAGTGACCTACTCAGACTGCTGGGTCATGTGAAATGCGCCTTCTCAGGGGTCCCTGGAAAAGGAGTGAGCTCCATGTCTTCCTGCCAGCCTGTTGGGGCTAGCGAAGCAGAGTCCTGGCCCAGGAAGCAAGAGCCTGACTCTTTTGGGTCCGAGATGGTGCCGAGTTACCTATCACTCCAAACACCTGCGCAGAAGCCACAGAGGGAAAGCCAGTGATCTGAGTTCTTCCTACAGTTGCCTTGCCTACGAAGCAAAAGGGCACTCTTGCCAGCACCTCACCCACTGAGGGCTTCAAATCCTTGAAAATCATTCCCTGACTCCTCTATTTAAACAACATAATTTTGGAAAGAAAAAATAAAAGCAAACCAGGAACTGAGGAGTTCTACTCTTTCTGCTTCCCTGGTAGCTCAGATGGTAAAGGGTCTGTCTGCAACGTGGGAGACCGGGGTTTGATCCCTGGGTCTGGAAGATCATCTGGAAAAGGAAATGGCAACCCACTCCAGTATTGTTGTCTGGAGAATCCCATGAACGAAGGAGCCTGTCGGACTACAGTCCATGGGGTCACAAAGAGTCGGACATGACTGAGCAACTAACACAACACTTTCATTCTTTCTGCTAACACTTAATTTAAAATCCAAGCAGATGGAGAGACCAATCAAGGGGATCCTTGGTTCTAACACCCAACCCAGTCTATTCTAAATGACAGACTGGGCATTTCACAGGCAGAAGCTGATGCCCTGCCCTGGTTAGAGGGCGCTAGGGCTCTGACCAGATGCAGCAGTAATCTCAAAAACCACGTGATATCTTGGAGCTCGAAGAGGCCTAACTAACCAGCTCCTGAGACAAGGAATTTGAAGCCAGGAAAAGGCATGATTTGGCCAAGGTCACTGAAGAAGTAATTTGTGTAGCTTCTACGAGAACTCAGCTTCCCCACTCTCAAGTAGTGTGACCTTGGTATCCAGACTTTGAAGAAATAATCCAGACTCTGAAGAAATCCAGACTTTGTACATATATACATATATGCACATATATACATAGATGTGTTTATACATATGTGTATATTTACACACAAACATGATATGCACACACATATATTTAGAAATTCTAAAGAGGCTAACATGCTCATTGCAGTTTTAATGGACTGGGCCGCACATGTAATTAACAGTTCATAAAAATTACTCGGCTGGAGCATCCAGACATTCTCCATGAATGCTGTTTCAAGGCAAGTGCCATTCCCAGGTCCCTGCTGTTCCTTCATTCCTTCACAGGTCAGGGGGTGAGTCCCAGAAGCAAGCGGCAATGCTTCAGAGTCCTGTTACAAAGCAGATGTTGTTCTAATTGGGCTGGAGAAACAGTTTGTTATTAATTAGTCAACAATTATTTATTGAGGAAAATTCAAAGTAGGGATTCTCTCTTTCTTTCAAGAGACCTTTACAGTCATTAATGACTGGGGATCACCATCAGGACTCAAGTGTTCCTTTCATCCACAGTAATAACCCTCAGTGGTCTTGGCAACCATGGAGGTGATCACATTCTCCAGCAGTAGCACCTCTGACCTGCTTCAACTGCCTGCCCTGCTGGCCAGAGCAGCCAGGGAGAACGGAGAAGCAGGGCCACAGATAGGCCCCATCCTGGGTGGTCTTTCAGGAGTCTTCCTCCTCGTGAGGACTCACTGCTTCTTGTTTTCTCCTGCCAGAGAGACGCCTCCGGAAGGGATGCTTGAATGCACCCCACTGCCACGGTACAGTCCTGCTCCATCCTCCCTGGTCTATTTTGGTACAAGGGTAAGAATTCCAAACAGCTTGGATAACAAACAAATTGTGTGACGTGCAGACAAATTTGGCAGTGGTTGCTTAGGAACTGACAACAGTGCAATCAAGAGGCGATCTCCCAGAGCAGCCCACACCAACACCTCTTAAAGAGACAATCAAAGTTCGCAAAAACCATTCATTATATTTCAATAATGAAATTTGTTATACCTTGAAAAATGATTAAATTTTTTGTCTTAAAACTTTTTTAGAAATTCAAATTCAACATGGAAATAATGAGACTGGTTGTTAAGAATCTGGATGCACTGGTGTCCGGTGTACAGGATCTTCAGTGATTCAAGGACAAGGAAGATGGTGATGATGGAAGTGTTGCCTGACATTTACAGAGTGAGGACTTCACACCAGACACTAAGACAAGTGTTAACCTCTTAACTCACTTAACTACTTCTTGTCTCCCTATTAAAACCTCATCTAAAGGAAACCACCTTTAGGTACCAGTTTCGGAGAAGGTGAACTTTAGACGAGGATCTTTTTCAAAATGCAGGTAAAGTCTAGCATTTGTTTGCCATTTTCCTAGGCCTGATAACTGGTCTGGAATATCCATGATTTTCATGGATTGGTTTTTATCACAATATGTTAATAATACCTATGTTTTATACAGCATCAGTCACCCCTTAAAGGGTGGCTCTCTTTGAATAACGGGAAGAGAGTAACTTTACAGTGAAGAGAGCTGACTGACATACACGACCTCAGCCAGGGTGAGGGCCCCATAACAGTCATAAATCACATCAACAGTATCACCCTTCATCTATTACAAAGACTAGGATTCAGCAACAATCAATCCCCCATCATGGAATTTTCCAAATATATTTCAACTTTTCCTACTGGCATGTCTTTCTTTAACAGCTGAAATTCCTTTCTCCACAAAGGCATCTCACACCTCTGGAAACCTCCAGACACTGAAGACCCAGCCTCTAGGCCACCTGCTCCATGGAGCCATCCTTGCTCTCAGCTACAAGACCCTACGTGGCCATCTGATCTGGGCCTGTAACTCCTCTTGTGAAAAGCCCATCTGTTCAGGCAAAGCCAAGCACCATGCCCAACTCTCCCAGAGCATCCTCGTTACCCCTGTCCTCTGTATTTCACACAATTCAAGAGATATACAGTACAAGTAACCACATACTTATCTGGACAGCAAAGTTCTTGAGAGCAGAGTTTATACCTATCTCATTTCTGCCAATTCAGACACACTCACTCCAGCGAGGCCCTGTGGCCTCTTGGAACATGTAAAAAGAATGAGGACCCATCATAAGAAGGAAAATGCTGCTCACTAAAAATGTTCCCCGACTGCCCAGAAATGATAGCCAGTAGTCTCAGAAATTCAAAGTGACAATAAATAACTCATACTTAAATCAAGTTTCTGGACATGATGAATGATGAAAAACAACATCCATTAATGCTAAAGAAAACAGGTGTTTTTACCCAATTTGTGGTAATTTATGCAAGTTGTCACTCTCAGCGACTGGCCAGGTAGGGCAGGAATGCTTTCCAAAATGACCATCAGCCTCAGGCCAGATGAGTAATAAATCTAATGCTCAACACAGACTTACGTTCTCTCTAAAATTACAAAGTCACGAGGAAGACACTGATGAAGCTACTAAAATGGAAGAGACTAATCCACACACAAAAAACTACTTACCCACCTTCTTAGTAAACAATACAACTGTCAAACGAGCTCTGAGTCATCATCTAAGTCTTGATTCACTCCATCTATAAAGTAAGATTATATATATATACACATATTTATATATATATATACACACACACACACACACACCCTATATATATACACCCTATAAGCTTCTCTCTCAACTTGTAATTCTGTGTCTTTGTATGAAAACAGTTTTTCTGAGGCATGCCTGGCTTGCTTATTAGGACAGACCAAGTAATTTTTCAACTCAAATACAACTTATTTACATTTCTTTGTGTCCTAAGGTAACAACTGCTATTCACCTGAGACATACAACAAAGTTCAGATACTTAAAGGCTGCTATCTTCCAGCCCACTTCAAATGAAAATAGCAATCCCCAAATCATCTATTTATCTAATATTTCACCTCACAGGTAAGAAAAGACCAAGACATTTTATCACAAGTAATCTAGCAGAACAGTTTAAAAACACAGAAGAGGAGTAGAAGAGATGAGGAAGAGGAGATGAAGAGGAGGACATGAAGATGATATGGAGGAGAAGGAGAAGAGGAGGTGAGGAGGAGGAGGAGATGAGGCGGAGGTGGTGGGTCACAGTGGATCCCATCACAGCTGCTCTGGATGCTATGATGAGCTCAGAAAGGCAGCAAGACTGATGTCAACCTTCCTCTTATGGATTGTAACTCAAAGAAAAATCCCCTGCAGTCCACAGTGTATTTGTATTTGCTTTCTTACATAATGTCCTCTTTCTGCTCTAGGACCCCACCCAGGACACCACATTACATGCAGTCACGCATCTCCTTAGGTTCCCTGCTGTGAGAGTTTCTCAGACTTCCTTGTTTTTCATGACCTTGGCGGTCTTGCGGAGTGATGGTCAGGCATTTTGTTGAATTCCTCTTGACTGAGATTTGTCTGATTTTCCCCCATGTGATGAGACTGCAGGTCTGGGTCTGGGGGAGGAAGACCACAAAGGCCCAGCATCATGTCTGTCACGTATCAGGAGTGCTCTTTGCAGGGCTCCCTGCTGCCAGAGGAGCAAGTCTTGTCTCACATCTTCAAAGACTTTAAAGAATGATACTCTTCAAGTATGTCTGCAAACTGCCTCTTAACACAGAAATAAACTACTGAGTTAGATCTTAAAAGGAGTTCTTTCTTAGAAAGTAATTATTTGCATGATCTGACCTTTAAATTCTTGTCTCACATCTTCAGGGCTTCCCTGATAGCTCAGTTGGTGAAGAAGCCACCTGCAATGCAGGAGACCCCAGTTTGATTCCTAGGTCGGGAAGATCCACTAGAGAAGGGAAAGGCTACCCACTTCAGTGTTCTGGCCTGGATATAGCCCATAGGGTTGCAGAGTTGGACACAACTGAGCGACATTCACTTTTTCTCACATCTTCAGACGCTTTTCTGTCACCAGACCCCCAAATTAAGGACTGCAAACCTGGCAACGACCAAAACGTCCTAGTGCCTTTGTGTTTACACAAGGTCATAAACGCTTCAGTGGACAAATATTTTCAATGTGCACAACACAGGAAACCTTAATTTGTGGACAAAAATATTGATGCTGCTAAGTGATACTGAACAAATCACCAACTATGAATCTTTACTTTCATCTGTTTCCCATTCATAAACAATTTTAACACTGTTTCAGGTCTACAAATATTTAGACTCAACTAGAACAGCACATTTACTAAAAATACGTAATAACAAAATACTAACCTTTTATCATTTTTCCATCCTGTCCTAAGAATATTTTTAAAATGGGGTAAGTCCTAACTGACCCACATGATAAAGTAAATAAAAAAGAGACTTTCACGATGGTCCAGTGATTAAGAATCTGCCTTGCAATGCAGGGGACATGAGTTCGATGCCTGAATGGGGAACTGAGATCCCACACGCCATGGACCCATCAGCAATTCAGTTTTCTTTGCTCAGACACATAAAAACACAATTAGGTACCAATATTTGCTATTCAACGCAAATACCTCTGTGACTAAAATAAATTTAACAGAAATATTGGTCTTTCTGAATCTTACTCACAAAACCTCCTGCCCTTCAGTGCCCAAAACTCCAACTTATTATAATGTTTAATAAAATCAGCAGGTCATTAAAAACTGCCAGCAGGGAACTTAGTCTTTAAATGCTTGCATGGTGCCTCCCTTTACACCTCAAGGCAAATGTTTTCCCTCTCAACTCAGCTTTTCTGAGGCACCACTGTGCTGTCCCAACCAGGCATCTCCCAAAGGTGACAGCCTCAGGAGCCCATTACAATGACAGTCAAATTCAACTAGGTGGCTGCCTGCTCTGGGGAAATGCAGGAAGTTGCTCTAGTTGGGGGCGGGACGGGGGGGTTGAGGGGTTGTGGGGGAGGGGGGCGGGGGTGGGGGGGGGCGGGGGTTGACTGCAGCAGAGGCAGCACTCAGTATTCTGTCCAGGATGCCACCCAGGACTCAGCATGGACCCACTGCTGGACAGTGATGGGTTTTCCAACAAGCCTAAGACCCTGCTCTTACACTCAAGCAGCTTGTGCAGGAAGTTAATTTTTCAAACAGTTCTAGTTTTCAAAGAAGACCAGAATCTGCAATTCCAACTTTAAGGTATAAAGCACACTGTGTTTTAAATGGATGCCAGTCAAGTAAATAAAATCCTACACGCTTCCTTCCTTTTACCTCAGAGGACGATTTAACTGAAGCTAAGTCAGTACAGAAAGGAGATAATCAAGGGAGACACAGTAGCTGAGAGACGTCTGTGCGTGCTGTCATCATCTTGCAATCTTACCAGCACCAGCACATTTCAAGATAACAAAAACAGTCACAAGAGTGCACAGCTATACTCACCAACCAGAATTTCAAATGAAACCATTCAAAGTGGCGTAAATTCAAGAGAAGGGGATGCCCGCGTCAAGAGAAATGGAGTCCCAGCTCCTTCAATGCTCCTTTCCTGGGGTTTCTAATCCAGGGACCCACCAGCACGCAGCCCTGCACCCCCTCTGCACCTCTGCAGGTCAAATGAGTAGTGGGTTGGGCCAGCCCTCGACAGCAGCAGACCAGGCCAGTCCTGTACCCACAGCGCACACACGCCCCCTACCGGTGGCATAGAGGGTTAGCATTTTTGCTCCAGACGCCAATTTGTTGTTTAGTCGCTTTAATCTAACCCTTGTAGATTAGCTGGTAAGGAATCCGCTCGCAATGCGGGAGACCTGGGTTCAGTCCCTAGGTTGGGAAGATCCCCTAGAGAAGGAAAAGACTACCCACTCTAGTATTCTGGCCTGGAGGATTCCTTGGTTTGTAGCATGACAGGCTCCTCTGTCCATGGAAATCTCCAGGCAAGAATTCTGGAGTGGACTGCCATTTCATTCTCCAGGGGATTTTACCAACCCAATGACTGAACCTATGTCTCCTGCATTAACAGGCAGATTCTTTACCAACTGAGCTACCAGGGAAGCCTGAGTTTACTTAACATCGACTCAATTTTATATACAGATTCACTTTGCTTCCCAGGTGCTGCAAGTGGCAA
>NW_011495015.1:127047-136177 GCF_000754665.1 Bison bison bison
AGAAGAACGGCAACCCACTCCAATATTTCTTGCCTGGAAAATTCCATAGACAGAGGAGCTTGGCAGTCTGTGGGGGTCACAAACTAAACAAAGAATTACAGAATCCTCAGCTTCTTGGCCCAGGTCTCTTACCAGTTTTTCTTGAACTTACATCTTTTACAAAAAAACACACAAAAAACCAAAAGCAAATACAAATCAATCAAAAAGATCTGGTGCAAAAACTCAAAAAAGTCAAACCAAACCAAAAACCAACCCTGTTTTACATAACCTCCACTGGCAACTGGTCGTTTCATTTTATTTCCTTGTTCCTGGGCCAAGGTTAGGGTTAAAACTCATTTGCTCAGTGACAGTCTCCATGGTCAAGGGCAAAGGCAGTAATCTTCTGGAGAAGTCTCCAGAGTGTTCAGTGGACAGGGTGGCTTCTCAACACTCATCAGAGAGACTTCTATGTTTGTCTCTCTGCCTACCGTTCCTCCCTTTAAAGGAGCCAAGTGACATGTAACTAAAAAGGATGAGGACCCAGATGCCGGACCCCTCCATGGACAGTGTGAGCAGTGTGGCTCGACAGACCCGTGGGAAGGGATCTGACTCCAGCCTCCACCATTGGAGGTGCAGCTAGAGCATTTCTGCTCTTCTTCAAGAAAGATTATAAAACCTCTAGGCCTCTTTCTTCAAGTCCTCCTTATTTCAAGGTATTTTCCTCCAAACTACAAGGGAAAATAAGCAAACCTTCTCATTTATTTAGATTAAAAAAGTAAATAACATTCTTCTTTATAAAAAAAAAAGATAAAATTTCTGTTTACAGGATGATTTAACTATGGGCTGCATTAAAAATTTAACCAGCTTTCTGAAAATAAGTTTGACACATGTGGAGCATCATCAGGAAGCCCAATTACCAAACATCCCCAGACCTGCAGTGAGGCAATCACCCTTTGATTTTAAAAAGCACTGATATATTCATGCGGACGCTACATTAGGAAGAGAGTTATAGGAAAGCGCAGGTAAGAACTGCCTTGAAATAAGCATCCGTAAAATGTGAAGAAGGCAGCAAAGTGTAAAACCATGAGGTGTTTCAGTGGCAGAAACCAGAAGGAAATGACTAGTTCTGACAACCCACAGGAAGCAAGGAAGGCCGGCCACAGGAGAGTCAGGAGGTGCACCTGAAGCTCTTCCAGTGAACTAAACACAAACAGGATGCAGCAACCCCATGCACCATTCAAATCAAATGAATTTTAAATAATCTTGCATTTTAAATAACTGTTTCATAGTTTTCACAGCATCATTGTACTTTGCCTCTTAAGAGTCAAGTTAAGAGAGATGAGCACATTTCCTTGGGCCTCCCTCACTTCAGGGAAAGACACAAGATGTTCAAGAGAAAAATGGAGAAGTCCTTTTAATTCCCAATGTGGAACCTCACTCACCTACTGAGGTTAGTCATTAAACTCAATTCAAAAAAAAGCCCACTTCTTTCTCCTTCCTTCCAGCTATAGACAGACACCTTCAAGCCTTTATCACATAAATTCAGACATATTGAATGCTACTTCATGGTAAGGATTATAGCACAATAACAAATCATCAACAGTCCCAGGCAACTGGGGTACCACTCATAAATAAAATCAATATTTGAACTAAACCCAGATTCGTAAAACCTTGCTAGGCATAAAGGGGAAATGCTCTGGTTTTGTTGCAGGAAGGGGAACCCCTTCCAGGGCCTGAAAGTGGGCTCTTGTCTAACATTGGAAATGAACTGTCCAAGGAGACATGTGCTGACAAAGCAAGAGATTTTATTGGGAAGGGGCAACCAGGAGGAGAGCAGTAGGGTAAGGAAATCCAGGAGGACTGCTCTGCCATGTGGCTTGCACTCTTGGATTTTGTGGTGATGGGATTAGTTTCCAGGTTGTCTTTGGCCAATCGTTCTGACTCAGGGTCCTTCCTGGTGGCGCACACACTGCTCAGCCAAGATGGATGCCGGTGAGAAGGATTCTGAGGGGTGGTCAGACATGTGGTGTCTCCTTTTGACATTTCCCGAACTCTTCTGATTGGTGGTGGTTTATTAGTTCCAAGTTCCTTACCAGGACCTCCTGTCAGAAAGTAACTCATGCAAATAGTTACTGTGGTGCCTGGCCAGGGTGGGTGGTTTCAGTCAGTGTGTGCCCCATGCCGCTCCCCGCCAAAAAAAAAAACATGAAAAATTAAGATAAGCTAAATGTAAATCCTTAATTCTTTCTACTTTCTTTCCCATTACGCCTTTCTCCTTGAGATGTTCTGCAATCCCCAAATCTACTAGTTTCAATGTTGTTTTATCCTCCCTTCTTACTCTTTCAAAGAAATCATGGAAAGTTAAGCAATCAAATGTTTGACAATAGTTGGAGACCAAAAATATATCCAAGTGGACTGATGGATTATCAGTCTGAAATATCAACTCTGCTAAGAAAAATATCCCTCTCTGCAGATTAATGTACACAATTCAGTCAGAGGCTCTTCAGGCTGACACCAAACTTAAGCCTGTAACTAGAACAGAGTGTCAGAGAGGACCTGTTCACCAGTTTATCCCTGAACCCCCAACACATAGCAGGTGCTCAGAAAATATGATGGATGAATTAATAGCTGTTATTGACCAAAACCAAGACAAACATGATGCACACTAATTTGGCAAAGTGAAGCTCACTTCTATTTCACTGTTCTGCCTTCCAGCCAACAGACTTGACAGGGGGTCTCAGACCTCCTGATCAAGGGCTCCTTCTGCTGTCCCCACACTGGATGGGATCCACTGGCCCTGGCCTGGGGCCAAGCGCGCCCTGCCTGGTAAGAACTCAGGAGCAAAGAGGGCTTCACTGAGTGACTAGGAAGCCAGGATGTTCACAAGCACTCCTGCTATTAAAGTTGTTACACTGATGAACACGCCTCTGCCCTGCTTCTGCCAAGCCTGCCAGCAGCCAAGTCTTCTCCATGAATATAAAACCACTCTCCAAGTGATAAGCATCAAAATCTGGGGTGAGATCAGCCAAGTTTACAAGGTCATCTGGCTGCTTGACCACTGCACTCCTTGAACAAATGTCCTTATTCCACTCCCATCCACCTGCCTCCTTCACACTTCTTCAGCCCTGAACGTTAACATTCAGTGGCATTGGTAACGTTTCTCTATGACCAGTGAAGTTTATGGGAATATGTTTTCCTGGGGACCCTGAAATTACTGAAACTCCAAAACTAAAACCAAAAGCACCCTAGGATTCAATGCTGGGTTTTTATGAACTTGGGCTCATTCAAAGAAGTAAAGTTATCTTTGCCCCCGATAAAGAAGCTGGCTATGGCTTTGGGTTGACGTCACATCACCACCCCTTTCCACTGTGGGTAAGCCTCCCCTGAATGATGTCGACAAGGACGGGCAAGGACTTCTAGCTGGTGCCCAGCCCCCAGTACCACTTCACACACACGGTGATTTCTTAGGTGGAATTCAGTCCTCAGGGCCATCAAGTGCAGACATGCTGCTAAGCACAGTATCATTTACACAGTATGAAACTGGTCTGGTGTTGAGACTTTCTACCTTTTGTGGATAATCCATCTTGAGGGGCTGCCTGGTGGTGGCACCACAGGCCCATTTATTCTGCATCACAGCAAGGTTACCAAATAAGCTGATCCTGGGAGCAAGGACTAGCCTGGTACAGCCAGTGCTCAAGAACAGATTAGACAGGAAAACGGAAGCACTTCTACTTTAAGCCAACTGATAAAACTAAGTCACTCAGTAGTAACAGCACAAAACCTAAACGACATGAAACTGAGAGTCAAGATTTAAGGAAAATAAAGGGTGACTTGGTCTCAGCAGTAGACGGACAGCGTGGTTCTCTACAACCTGTATGGAAACTTATGGAAGAATATTTGGTACTTTAGTGACAACTCAAAGCCTTCCCAGTACTTTCAACTCAGACTTTACTTTCCAGCCCAGATCTGTCTCCTGTGCTGACCCAGAACTTCTATACTATATGTAGTACTAATTTCAAAGAGATCTGAGGCCAGTGGAATAGATGGTTTCAAGTATGTTTTCTTAGAAGCATCAAAAACCACATTTTTAGTATAACTTCAAATGTTCCAAAATATTATTTTAGTTGCCATTAATCTTGAACTAAAACATCCTCTACTGCGGAACATCCCCTTGTACTAATCATGAATTAAAACAAACCACAACAAAACAAGAACCCTGTTTCATTTACCAGTTCCTGGCTCTTAATAAGTAAGAAGGGCATGCGTGCCTGTGTATGGGGACATTTGCACACACACATGCACACACACACACACAGGTACCTCACTTTTCCTCCTGATAATTCTGACCTTTCAGGTTTCCGTGTGTATTAATACCTGCCCACCTGGCTGGCAGACCTTTTCACAATGTGCCCTTCAAGATTAACAAAAACAAACACAAAACCCAGCAATCTGAAAATAGACAATGACAACCCTATGGAGGGCTAGAGAAACAAAGAAAGGAACTAAGGGCAAGACCCAGACAGACAGACAGACAGATACACTCAAAGAAATCACTTCCCACCAGAGTCTGGGCTGTGCAGCCAATCAGGCAGGTACACGCAGCTCTTCACTCTGCAGACTTGCTTAGCACTGAAGTCGGCTGTCTGCCCAGGAGAGTGAGGTAATGTCTAGGTTTAATGCCAAAATCTCTCTCACTGGCAGGACATATCGGGTAAATATTTCTACTGCAGGAGACCACATTCATTCGCGCTGCTGCCAGTTGTATTGTTGTTGTGCTCATTAATATTTACACTTAGTCCATCATACCTGGTTAAGGCTGGAGATGGGAAAATCAGGGTTTCGCTGAAACCATGTTACCAGGTTTGGGAGAAAAAGAGTCCATCTCTCATCCTGCTCCCCATCCCCAGTCTCCCTGACCCATGAGGGCGGCAGCACTGGCCTCCTGCATCCCTTCACACACCCCAGGTCACACACAGACCTTCCTCCATCAGCCTGTCCTGGTGGCTGTAAATCTGTAAACTGCTGGGGTTTCCTCCATGCCCCTCTCAGCAAGAACAGGAAGGAACCATGAAGCCCACTTCATGCTGCCTTGGTAGCTGCAGTATGTGGAAGCCTTGTACACTGCCAGGGGCGGGCAGGCAGGGGGCTCCCCCCAGCTGGGGCAGCTCTCACTACCCATCTACCCATCTTCTGATGTGCTTTCACACATTCCTTTCAAAATTTTATTGTGATAATCATCACAGCAATAAGACTCTTTTCAAAATCTGTTGAAAAGCCAATCCCTCCCCTCCACTGCTATGTCTCCTTAGGCAACTGCAAGTTCACCTAAAGCCAACCTGCTCCATGGGCAAGGCTAGTCCTTCCAGGGGCTCTCCCTCCGTAATGTTCCCCTGCCTGTAAAACGGGCTCAGAGCTGGTGCTCCTTAGCACTTGCCCACGTTAACTGCCTCGTCTCACAGCCTCACTTGCCTCCTCAAAAATCTTCAACAGGGCTTCCTGGTGGGCCGGTGGTTAAGAGTCTGCCTGCCAGTGCAGGGGACACCAGTTCGATCCCTGGTCTGGGAAGATTCCACACGTCTTTGGGCAACTAAGACCATGTTCCTCAATTACTGAACCTGCACTCGAGAGCCTGGGAGCCACAACTACTGAGCCCGTGCTCCATAACAAGAGAAGCCACTGCAGCAAGAAGCCCACGCATCACAACTAGAGAAAGACCTTGCCGCAAAGAAGACCTGGTGCAGCCAAAAATCAAATTAATAAATAAATCTTTTTTTTTAAATCTTCAATGAGTTCCTTCAGAAAAGAGAATAAAAACTGCTTAGCCTCATATCCTGATTTTCTAGAATCTGACTCCAATTTACCTCTCCAGTAATGCTCCTTAAACTCAGCCTTTATCTCCAAGTAAGCTGGCTTTTCGTGACCAATTCCCAATTTCCCCACCTGTCAGGCTGCTTGGGAAAGACAGTTCTACAAGACACCCCAACCCCAACAACAGGGTCTGCCTGGGCACCACCCACCAGTGCTGTCCCACACCCAGCACTGGAGAAACTGCCAAAACCTTGAGGATCTTCTCAAGGCCAGTGGGTTAGCATTAGATGGAGACCATACAGCATGCCTGCACCCACACCACCTTCCCTGCATACCCTGCACCCTATACTCCTCACAAACCCAACACTCACAGAAACACTCTCCACAAGACAGTCCCAAAGGATGTGCTGGACACCATTTTCTACAGGTAACCACCCAAACACATTTTCTCTAGAGCACTCTCCAGCTCCCTGTCCTGTTCTTTTCAACAATCTGAACATGAATCATTTCTGGCACCTGGTTTTTCTGGGAGATGCTACCTGCACTGTCCACGGTCCCTGCACTCCAGCTTAAAGGTCCTGACATGAGAGCAAACACCAAACCACAAGGGCCTAAGGAGGCAGCCACCATGGCTTCTGCAGCCTCATGGGGTTGAAGATGCCCCAGGACATCTTCTAAGGTCAGACCGGCTTTTAAGAACTTAGATCCAGGTCAGTCGCCTCCCCAAGGAGCAGACTTGGCATTTCTATCTCCCAAGCACATGTAACAGGAAGGGGTTGCATTTTCTTGGTTGTCCTGTGGAAACTATGTCAAATTCAAGAAGGGACATCACTGTCTCTGCCTCGCTCAGCCACACCCGCCTCGCTTGCTTCCAGCCCAGACGGCGGGAGAGCCTGCCAGTCTGGGCGCCTTCCCAGGAACAGTACCTGTGTCTCCCCCACCTCCCCGCAACGTGTGCCTCCCCGCTTTGGGATCTAAGGAGAAAAGGGTCAGAGGTTTAGTTCAAGTTCCTTTTTCTCCCATTTTTAGAATAAGTTAGTAAAGGAAGCACAGAAACTACAGTGAAGATGGAGAGATGAAGAAAGGAAGCAAAATGCCCTGGCACCCCTTCAGAACAGGTGCTGCCTACCTGAGGCAGGGCCTCTCCCCAGGAAGGGGGCCACACCCCCGTCCCAGCCCATTCCCCCAGGAAAGCCCAGGAGAGCTGACTCAGGTACACCACGTCTGCTGATGTGGACAGAACCAGTGTGTTGGGGTTCACCCTCCAGACGCCCAGGCTGTGGTCAGCTGGCATTGCTCCCTTCAGCTTGTCCAAAGTGAGGAGATTCACACTCTCTATGGAGCTGACAGGATGCAGGCAAGAAGTTCAGGGAAAGACAAGACTTTCTGAAAGACAGCTGTGCCTTGGGGATGCCTGGAAAGATCTGAGAGCAGCCCTGGGAGG
This sequence comes from Bison bison bison, assembly GCF_000754665.1. Classification (NCBI taxonomy): domain Eukaryota; kingdom Metazoa; phylum Chordata; class Mammalia; order Artiodactyla; family Bovidae; genus Bison; species Bison bison. The sequence goes on from NW_011495015.1 coordinate 134,279, forward strand.
CCGGCCCGCTCACTGCCTGGAGCTCTGATTCCTCCTTCTCCAGGGATCCTGTGCTACAAGATGTTTTAATCTCTGATCTTTTCCTTTCCAGGCAGGAAGATGCAAAAACCATCTAGTTCCCCCTTTGTTGTTCACTCTCAGGACACAAGAAGAATGGATGAAGGAGCGAAAAAACAATTATTGCTAAATTTAGGTTGCTGGAAGATTTTTTCCAAATTAAAAGCCTTCCCGGGTGTCTGCACTGAGACGTAACTATTAATGAAAGAGCCCAGGTGGCTGACTCTGGGGTCAGGCCCATGCGGTCACTGCACCTCTGCAGGACAGGACACATGCTATGATGACTGAATTTCAGCTCTATTTCTGCAACTCCTCAAAGAGGGCCCCTTCCAAGGTTTACGGTAGACCCTTCTGGGTAATTTTTTTGAGGTAAATATTAATGCATGACTATAGACTTAAAGTCCAGCAACCAGGCCTCTCTCTCCCAGTGGAGCAGAGTGGGCTCCCGCTGTGGATGTCCTGCCCCATTCAACCACACTCAATGGGTAGAAACGCACTACTTCCATCCTGTAAGCCCCACACATGTGTAAAGTGACCCTCAGAAGGTGCCCACGTCCCTGCGAGGCCAAGCGGGCTCCCCGCCTCTAGTACCACTAGCTAGAGCTGCCCTGACAAGATCTAGCTCTGAAAGGTGCTCAGAGATTCAGCAGAAAAGAAAGCCAGCCAGGTGAGTCTCTAAAACCTTCTATAATTAAGAGACTAAACTCTAGAAACCAATAGTCAGGGCAGACAGTGTCAACTGGAGCAGCATGGGGCTCAGCAATACACACGACTCACTGGTCCCGCACCTGCGGCCTGCTGTCCAGGACCGGGTCTGTCTTGGGGCGGTCACCTCGCAACCGGCGGTAGAGGACGGCCACCAGTCCACAGCACCATCCTCTGCCCCTCTCCCAGCTCGCACCCCTAACGCCCATACTAGCCGAGTTTGCACAAAACTGACCTGAAAAAGAGGGCATTTTTTCTCCCCCACCGCACGCCCGCATCCCCCTCCCGCAGGAAGCCGGCGCGCACTGATTTCTGTCTGATTACATAGAGCCTGCCCTGACTTTCCCGTTAGTCGAGCCGGCGTCTCAGTGCGTGTCCTCAGAGACCAGGCTCCGCAGGCAGGGCGTCTAGACAGTATTCATGACCCATCTGTCTGGCAGGCCCGCGGCTGGCCGGCAACTCCATTAGGACTGCAGCCGCGTCTCCGCCTCCGCCCCTCCCCTGCCTGCTCTCCCCTTGCAAAGCAGGAATCTGACACTGAAAATTACTATCATTGTTGCAGTTCTCAAAATAGCACTGCCAGACTGTCATTAACATCCACGCTAGACTACTAAATATTTAAAGAAGTGGATAAATCTCATCTGAAGTGGGACAGCCCGCACACAGGAAAGCAGTAACAGAATCAAAACGTGAATCTTAAGAGGTTGTTTTCATCCAGTAAATTTAGTGTCACAGCAGGAAGAAAGGGTGCCTGGGTTTACTGAAACCCCTTCCTTTGCTCTCTGCCTTTGTTTACTTGTAAACGCTGAGTTGCCTTTCAAGACTTTACAAGATTTTAATTGATCAGAAATCCATCTGGAGAAACAGAGGCACAAACCAAAGGGGCAGGTGAAGGGGCCCTCTTGGCTGGGAAGGGGGATAAGCCTGCCCTTCCCGACCCAATCTTCTTTAAATGCCATCTTGGGTCATTTACACAATCCAGGTAAGGGTTTTGCCATGGATTCTTTTTCCTTTTTTTAACTTGACACTGGGGTGGGCAGCCCTGTGAAAAGAACACACAGTGCTGCGAGGACAGCATGGCTCAAGGCCAGAGGCTTCTCCTACTGGCCTTGACTGAGGCAAGACCACCCCAGCCTC
>NW_011495015.1:136277-151076 GCF_000754665.1 Bison bison bison
CCTGGGGCAACACAGCACTCTGGGAGACCTCCCACCCTCCCCGTGGAGGCCGCACCAGTCTGATCACAGGGCATCTGGAGGGGCCTCAGGGGACGAGAGCTAACAGCCCACGTCCGACTAAGGGGCCCTGTGCACGCAGCCAAGAGGGGTGAACGGTGGCAGAAATGCACACGCTCTGCTCACTGGATCCCACCAGGTGGGTGTTCACATTCTCACCTCTTGGCAGGAAAGGAGAGCGGAAAGGGGAATGGACTTCCTGCAGGACACATAAACAGGACACAGCCGGGCAGAACTGAAGGACAGATTCAGCACTCCATCTCAACAAAACCAATGACACTTGATATCTGAGGGCTCCAGGGTTCACGTTTCAGAATCTATTTGAAAATCCAGGATTAATCCAAGAATACCATTGTCTATGTATCAATCAAAAACTGCCATATAAACAACTGTCTTCCCTGGTGACTCAGACAGTTAAGAATTCACCTGCAATGTGGGAGATAGGGTTTATTCAGTGGGTGGCGAAGATCCCCTGGAGAAGGGAATGGGAATCCACTCCAGTATTCTTGCCTAGAGAATCCCATGGACAGAGGCGCCTGGAGGGCTACTGTCCATAGGTTTGCAAAGAGTCGGACACAATTGAGCAACTAACACACACACATACACACACACAAACTAACGATTGTGGGGCACTCATTTATATGGTCTTTCATAATAATGCATTGTTTGATCTTCACCCTACAAACCTTTAAAAACTGAAGTGTAAATTCTTAACTTATTAAAAAAAATCATGAAAAAAACAAACACCTAGAAGCTAAAACCAAAAAACCCACAGCCTGAGTTCAGTTCCTTGATCCAATATGCAAGAGCTATGTGACCCTGAAAAAATTATTTAACCTATCTGAGCAATGTTACCTAGGCAACCTTTCTAGACTTGCAGGTTTTGAGATAAATGACAAGATGCATGTAAACAGCCAACACTCAGCAAATGGCAGTTCTCTGCCCACCTCATCCCCAGCCTAAGGAAGCCTGGACACAGGCCTTCAGATAAACTCGAAAGACTAATCGCCAGAGAAATGGAGCTGCGTCGCCTCTGGTAAGCGAGGATGAGACTCAGGGGAAGCAGCAGTGAGGGAAGGCTCCACCCCGGCCATCAACATTTAAGAAGAGGAGAGAGTGGAAGGAGGGCTCTCCCAGCACCATGCCCTCCGCAGCCCTGTTCCGCTACTCATCCTAGGCCCTCTGCTGAAAACACGAACAACTACTTGGAAAGACAAGACGGGCCACCAGCAAGAGTTTAAGGGGGCCGCCTGTCAGAAAGTAGGGCTGTATCTACATTACGTTTTCTGGTCCCTGGTAACTATACTATGGTTATGGATCAGAATGTCTTTTTCTTAGGAAATACACATTGAAGTACTGTCAGGTAAAGAGACGTGGTGGGTGCAACTTCCTATGTGCCAGGCATTATTCTAACTGCTTTACCTGAACTATTTTAGTAAATCCTCAGAGCAATCCTCTGAGGGAGATGCCAAAACTAGCACTGTCTTCATTTCAGAGGAGAAAATCAAGGCATGAAGAGGATGAGCAACTTGCCAAAAGCCACAGCTAGTGAGGGGAGACTGAAGCCTGCCAACTCAAGACCTCACCCTGGACTCTATAGTTGGAACAAACTGCGGGTTGTCCCCAGAAGCCAGCAACAGTATGAAGGTGGTGCCAGGGACACTCTGGTAGGAGGTGGAACCTGTGCTGGGAGACTGACCAGGTCACTGATGTGACAGGCAGCGCGTCTGCTTCATTTAGTCATGTTTCCTCTGGGGCCCGCAGGAGTCAGCCCTTCCTGAGCCCCACAGGACTTGTCTCCCAGACAAGGGCACAGGGGGGCACAGCCTGGTGACAGGGAGGGAGCTAGTCCCTTTGGAAAAAAACTGAGAAAGGTGGAAAGAAAGACACCTAGCTCAGAATTTAATGTGCTGAATTTATCTCATTTGTTTGTTATTACCCTAAATGACACTGGGCTCAAAAAAATGTTTCCTTCTGAAAAGTCCTGGCTTAACATCCTGGCTGAATCCAGGAACCTAATCAACTTCGGCTCATTTCACTTTGAGATTTCCGAGGCCACCAGTCAAGACCCCAGTATGGGCAAAAGTGCCACGCCCTTAATCAGGACCCCATCACTCACTAGAGGCAAAGCTGTCGCAGGGACCCTCAGTCCCCCACTCTGAGGTCTGTGGGGGACTGAGGAAGGCCTGCCTTCGCCAACGCCGTCAAAGCACACAGCTCTTTCCACGCTCCTCAAATCCTGTTTCTCAGAAGCCAGAGCTGTGGAGTACAGGGGCTTCAAAGGGCAGGTTCACGGAGCAAGAGCCCAGTGCACAGGGCCAGCATTGAGGGCAATAGGCAGGCCGTGCAGCTGGGGACCCGCGGGCCATCTCTTCAGCAACAAGGACAGAAGGAAAGTGGCATGACCAGGTTGCCTTCCCCCTCAGTCACCCTGCCATCCTTGACCCTGACACCCCACTTGCCTCCTCCGTGAAGCCACCATGACCACGTCCTGGCAAAATGGTTCTCTGTAGACTCCGGAACCACAGTCCCTGGGACCGCTCGGCCCAGTACCCTGTGTCCATGCTGAGTCATCTTTGCACAAGTGTGTTTTAGTTCCCCAATCTGCCTGTCGGCACCTTGATAATGAAATCTGTTGTCCTTCATTCCCTAGAACGCTGGGTACAATGACCAAAGAAGGCACTTAATACATATACCTGTAAATATAATAATTTGTATTGTAAAATTTTATTTTTATAAATAATAATTTTATCTGATTTGTATTTTCAGTGCTCAGGAATACAATGTTTTGATAGAGGAAGACATGGAAAAGCTGACAGTGAGGCTGACAGTATAGCCCTCTTCCTTGAAAAGATACACCAACCACTCTCCCTGCAAGATACTCACAACAGCCCACACTCACATTTGCAGAGCGTGGGGCTCAGACCCAGGGATGTGCCTCAACGAGGCAGAGGAGCAGGTGAGACACACAGTCTAGGTTCCAAAATTGTTTTCAGAAGGAAAAGTTTCTTAGAGCTGTTACTGTAAGGGTTTCTACTATCATTAGCACTGCTGCCTCACAAATGACAGTGACATTTTCTTTCTAACCTTAATTCATGCTAAATTTTAGCAAATACAAAATGAGAGAGATAATCAAGACACCTGAGTCAGGGAGCATGCCCACAGCCAACAACACAGGCAAAAAACCGATTCCACTGTGCTTGACCCTAAGTGCAATCAAAGAGTACAACACAGGGAGTTTCCTCTATGTAGACACAGAGCAGACTGAGTAAGTTGACTCCTATGCAGGAGTAAGGAGAAAGCGTGCTTTGTTCTCCTGCACTACACTGACTTAGAGACAAGAAGTCCTGTGACATTCCAAGTTCTGAAGGCGGAGAGGAAGTGGCACCCCCACAAGCAATCCCCCTAGAGACGCTGTCCACCTGCTGCAGACGCAGGCTGGTGGGGCCTGCAGACTCCCCCAAGCCTCACTGTGCAGCTGAGGGTGGAAGCAGACACTCTCTGCTCTTGGCTACAGACCAAGGGGAGGAAAGTGCACTGATCTGATACCAGATCACCCTCAGTACCACAAAGAACAGACCAGCCATGGCAAACCCAAATGTGACAAGCAGGCCAGCTGCCTGTGAGCTGGCAGAGAGGCCAGGCCCAGCAAGCCCCCTTCAGCCCTTCCCCAGGGGACAGAGGAGGCGGGAAACACCCAGCACCTCTGAGGATAAACTCGCCTTTGGACACCTGAGCCCATGCTTCATGTGAAGGAGGTCCGGCCGTGCAGACAGCAGTAGGCACACAGCAAGCAGCAAGATGATGATGCAGACCGCACTCTTCATGTGAACCCCCAGAGCAGCTGTACACGGCAGGAATCATTCCCATTTCATGGACAGAGACACTAAGCCTTAAGGAGTTCAGCCGCCTTTCTTAAGCAAGAGCTTGAACCCAGGTTCACGTGAAGCCAGAGCCCTCATCCTGCCCTTTGTCGTTCTGTCTCCAGACTCTCCCATCTTCTTAAAAGACAGCATGTTGTCAACAACCTCACATTTTGGCTACAAGGGAACAAGCCTAGTTACACCTGAACAGTAGGGACCAACAGTTTGCCAACAGGATCTTAAGGTTCCTCTGTTAGGATACAAACTACTACAGCATATGTAAGACAGACAACAAGGTCCTCCTATAGAACATAGAGACCCGTATTCAATATCCTGTGATAAACCAACATGGAGAAGAGGAGGAAAAAAATATATACATAACTGAATCACTATTGTACAGCAGAAATTAAGACAACACTGTAAATCAACTATCAGGTTCAGTTCAGTTGCTCAGTCATGTCCGACTCCTTGCAACCTCATGAATCGCAGCACGCCAGGCCTCCCTGTCCATCACCAACTCCCGGAGTTCACGCAGACTCACGTCCATGATGCCATCTATACTTCAATTTATACTTCATCTATACTTCCAACTATACTTCAATTTAAAAAAGAGATTCTTCTCTTAGGACAGACTCTCAGAGGTCTTTGGGCAATGCTGAGCCATTTATAGATGGAGAAGCTTCACTTGGCTTCTAAACAAAACTAAAGAGTTCACATTTTTAAAATGAAAAGATATTTGGAAATTGGCTTTAAACACCAGGAAATACTGAGGAGAAAGGAAGAGAGGCAGGCAGGAAGGGACCTGAGGCAGGGAAAAAGACCCCTAGCGAGGGTCAGTGCTGTGAAGCATCCTTGACCTCGACACACTTCCTTAGGCCCAGGAAACAGGACACAACGAAACACAGGACGCAACAAGCCACTCTCAGAGTTGCCCAGCCATGTCTCCAGGTGCCTTCTCTCTCCTTCCTCTTCACAAAAGCCACCAGATCAGTCAATGAACTTCGTACTTGGACTTCACCTTCTTCCAGCTCAAGAAATGCTCACAGCCTCAACCTGGGACTTTACCTGAGAAACAACCCACTCCAGTACCAAATAGAAAAAATACACAATTACAACCTTTTTAAACCCCCAACAAACTTTTTTTTTCTATTTTCTGGTTTTAATTACATGCTTGAACACAGACTCTATATATCCTTCTTTATTTAAAATTATTTTAAAATAGTGGCTTAAAATTACTTCCAAAAATTCTCTAAAACCAGTATGAAGAATACTAAGTCAATAATTATTTCTTGGGATCAGTCAGTGCTTCTCAGATATGCAGCAGAAAGCCTCTCCCAAACAAAACACAGGCTGCTCAAAGTGGAAGGAACTTCTGACTCTCAGACATACCCTCTTTCTATCCTAAAAGAAAACATTGCCTTTGTGACAACACAAACCTCTTCTCTTAACCAAAAACAACATCCTTCCCACATCCCAGGGTCAGGGCCGCCTACCGTTTGCAAACACACCACAGCTGAATGGCGCGAGGTGGGCAGGAAGGACTTACAGCTGAAGATGCCCGGAGGGGGGTGCTCTGTCACCAGGAGGCAGTTTTCTTCGTCACTGTTGTCCCCACAGTCGTTCTGCTGGTTACAGACCAGGGAACCCAGATACAAGCACTGCCCGCTGGTGCAGGTGAATTTGCACTCTGAAAAAGCACAACACAAAGCATGGAGTTGTCAATGCCAGCCTGAGGCTCCTCAGCTGCCACTTCTCCTCCCCCGTCTGTATGCTGTGACGGTCTGGGAACCCATCTACCTAGAGAACCCAGAGAACCGAGCTCAGACAGGGCCCAGGAGCACTCAAGCCTGCCGGACCTCACTCACCCCCTACCTCGGACCCACATAATAATAGCACAGGTGCTTTCTTTACACAACATGCCCAGCAAGAGTCACAGTTATGGAGCTCTTTGCTTGAAAAAAATCCTTGTCAGTCTTCACTGCCACCAAGGAAGAAGGAGCCAGTGCAGCAGCAGTGAAAAATGTGCTCTGAACAGTCCAAGGTACTCTGCGTCAGACTTCCAGTCCAAGTACCCTTCAGAGCAGCCTGAAAAAATTACCCAGCCGTCATCAGAACACCATCGGGTATTTTAAAAGTCCTTCAGAACTGGAACTGGCAAATAGCACTATTTCTCTTCTACGTTCAAAAGCACTGAATGAAAGAATGTATGAATGCTTTTCTGTGTTTTCCTGTGTACAGAATGTGCAGAAGTGTTCTCATTAGCTTCTTAGAACTATCATAGAAGCACCCATGGAAGCAGGTAAGAATGCCTTAACATTCTCTGCAAACAAAAGGCACATCAGTACATGCAAGATATCAAATACATGGGAAGCAGTCTGAAAGGATGCTCGCCAAAACACAAACAGTGACACTTCTGGGTGCTGGGATCATTGGTAATCTGTAGTTCCTTCTGACTTGTGTGTACCATTTTATAATCAGAAAAATATAAAGCCTATTTTAAAGTGAGAAAAATCTCTGAAACCAAATGTTCATAGAATTCTAAACCCACAATAATGAAGTACCTATAACATCATACCAACAGAAATCCAGACACACGGTTCCAGCCCCACCGTCTCAGTCACACTCTGAGGCACGGAGCTCACGGGGGCACCCCCAGGAAGAGCAGCAGTAAAAGCACAGACACCAGCTGGCAGTTCCTGCCTGAGGACCCGCTGCAGAGCGCTGGGGTGGAGAGGAGCGCAGATCCTGCAGAGCCACAGCCTGCAGTGCGAGAGTAATGTTGAGGGCCAGACGGTGTGCTGATGACCAGGCTGGTACTGTATCTACAGGCTTTAATAAGTAAGTGTTAGTCACTCAGTCGTGCCCAACTCTTTGCGACCCCATGGACTGCAGCCCACCAGGCTCCTCCGTCCATGAGATTTTCCAGGCAAGGATACTGGAGTGGGTTGCCTTTTCCTTCTCCAGGGGATCTTCCCGACCCAGGGATCTAGGGCCTCTGCTAAGTCGCTTCAGTCGTGTCCGACTCCGTGCGACCCCACAGATGGCAGCCCACCAGGCTCAGCCATCCCTGGGATTCTCCAGGCAAGAACACCAGAGTGGGTTGCCATTTCCTTCTCCAGTGCATGAAAGTGAAAGGTGAAAGTGAAGTCGCTCAGTCTAGGGCCTCTAAAAAGGATCTAACTGCACAGCCCTGAGCATTTAACGCACATCCATCAAGACTAATCCTGCACACCCCACTCACAACAGCTCCACAGAGGAGCAATAAGAGTTCTGAACTGCCCACTGACATGTGCGCACGTCCCTGAGGACCACACCCAACCTGCAGGACCCACTAGATGGCTACATAGGCATTCACGGCATAAACCTGGGCCCCAACAGGGGAAACAGGGGTGAAAGTACAGCGGTGACCCTCAGGTATTGTGACCACTGAGCCTCAGGACTCTTTCCCTCAAGCCACTCTTTCAGTCATTCATTCAAGAGTCCTCACTACTCTGGCAAGGAGCATGGCCACAGGTGCCAAGGATGAAACAGACAGTTCCGTCTAAGAGTTTCTCCTTCAGCTCTTAAACTAAACACTTTGTTTTCCTCAGGCAAGAACAAGACTCTTAGCCTCTCAACTGCTTCCTGGTCAACGTGGTGCTGGGATTAAAGCAGTGACTCTGCATCCTCCTCTGATAGCCTAGGGCCCAGAGGATATGGGGTTTGGGGTCAGTGAGTGTCCCCACAGGATTGCTAAGTCTGTGCGCAGGTAGATTCCCTGGAGATTCCTCTGTAAGACAGCATCCTCCAGCTGAAAAATCTGAAAGCTACCTATTGCCTTACATTCTAAAAGTCCTTTCAATTCTTAGAAACCACAATTCAACAGTTTTAAAAAAGAAATGTTAAAGAATGACACTCTACTTGAGCCCTTTGGTACTTCCGGTGCTCACTCTTCATTATTCTAATGATTATCCTAATGACAGGTGCTGAACTCTGGACAGGGATCACACTGATCACCAGTTGACACAGTGATCAATACACTGACTGGACACATTGATCATTCTGGACACAATGATCATCAATACCACCTCCATGGGATCCTTCGAAGCAGCATCACAAACATGCTGTAACCTCCACGTCTTTAAAATACAATGCTCTGGGCCGCACTCGCATGTTTCCACTCCCAGGGCTCAGGCCTGTTTCTTCTCAGCAAATCTGGTCAGGCTTTGGCCCCATCACTGCACTCCAGGCCATGGACGCCCTCCATGTCAACTCCAGGGCAGCACCTAGGCTGTGTCTCGTCCACAGGGTCACAGAGTCAGATGAGACACAGTGACTGAACAAGACTGCATGTATGCTTCTGATAAATGTGGAAGTGCAGCAGCCATAGAAGCACACTCAGGTGGCCTCCATGGTAAGCACTGATGCACAGTAGCACATGCATCTGAAACAAATCCGGGTGCTGTCCACAGAGCTCTCTCCCAAACACTCTTCAGAGGGAAAACTGAAGGCAAACTCCCAGAGAAAAGTCTTAAAATCCCCAGCACCATGTGCTTTATTATCCTCCGTAGTACATCAGACCACATTAAATTTATGGGACACATGAAAGAGAAGAGGCCAACAGTCCTGGCCTAAAACTGCCATTAACAAACAGTCATTGTCTTTTATTGCTGAATCAGTGTCTGGGCTCCAAAGGTCAAGGACTCAAATCCACCTTCAATCATCACACACTAATCTGAGCACTGTCATCATCATAACTCACCTCATGGACCGTCCGCCTGGAGTACACGCACTTCACCCTGTGAGCCACCCTGCATGTCCCCTACCAGTGCACCAGGGGGCCACACACTGAGGTCCCACAGTGAGCAGGGGCGGGTCTGAGCGCTGGGGAGAGTTAGGGTTACGCTCTGCCCCAGCCCATACCAGGCTCCCAGTCAAGGGCAGGCAGGAAGGCCGAATACGCTGGGACTCTAGAATGGGCCAGTCCAGCACTACCGAGGGCAGGCTCCCTGGCATGGCTGGGACAGACAACAGACTAGTCCCTCAACATCCTGTCCTGTCTGGGTCCTACAGATGCCAGAGCCTCCGTCGTCTCCAAGACAGAGAAAATGCCTCGCTGGGATTGGTCACATCACTCATGTCACCACTTAATCAAGATGGTTTACAGGCCACCATCATCTCAGAAAGCCACAAGACCTCAGCACCACTTCCCAGTCAAGACACCTGATCCTCATCAACTGGGGTCTCAAGGTCACCTGAGGGCTGGGTGTCAGCAGTCAGGTGGGCAGTCTGAGTCCCAATCACACCACAGCATGAAACATGCTGCACAACCAGACACAACTTTACCAGCTGCCATAAAGAAACAGAAAATTGGTGTCTTGAAAGCTATATAAAGATCATCACAAAACTTCACTCCGTCCAGGGGAAAGGATTAATAAGGGAGGAGCCGTCTCTTACACTAAGCGAACCATCCACTACAGAGGACAGGGGTGTCAGTGGGACAGGGTCCAGGAGCACAGGGTCCTCACACTCACCCTACCAGGTGGGCCAAGGCCAAAAGGTCCCCAGTGAGACACCCACACACCTGCATACCGACACCCTCTCACTCGACATAACCTCCATGCCTGTGGTACTGACGTATGAGATGGAGAACAAGACTTGTGGCTGAGATTGAGTTATCATGCCAGCGCTGTCTTCAGAGAAGTGGTGATACCCTCTTGTGAGCTCACGGCCTCCATTCTCAGATCGCACATTCTCACCAAGGCTACCGGCCTGGTCACAAACTCCAGCTCTGCTGTCAACCAGCTGCACTGCACAGTCTCCTTCAGGCTCAGTTTCTTCACATATAAAATACCTGCTGTGAAGACTCAACAGATGCCGTACATGCAGTGCTCAATACAGTGTCTGACTCGTGGCACACGTACAAACAAATGGAAGCTAACAACATATCTGATATTATAATCATTATCAGCACCTCAAAAAACAGACTGGGGATCATGGAAGCAACTTCTGGATTTGACCAGAGCAGATGTGAACTTTAAAACTTTTCCAAAGCTAAATAGGTAACAGGTAACAATCACAAAAAAACAGACAGACTGGGAGCCACAGTTATAATGTCCACATGATCTCCGCAGGGGCCCCTCTGCATCAGGACTGGCACGTCTGTCCCTCATAAATGAGGGTGCCATGTCACAGCTACTTTTATATCAAACAAAAGTATGTCTTCACCAGGTTTCTCTCAAAACTATATTTTTCTTTCATTACTTTTATAACCCACATATTAATGATTTCCATTCTTTGCATGCATTTCTAAAATTTTACAATTGAAATGCACATTAAAACAGTTCCTGAATTTGTATGCATGCAGGCTTAGTCGCTACAGTCAAGTCCAACTCTTTGCAACCCAATGGACTGTAGCCTGCCAGGCTCCTCTGTCCATGGGATTCCCAGGCAAGAATACTAGAGTGGGTTGTCATGCCCTTCTCCAGGCCTGAATTTGTATAATTACTTTTAAAAAATCTAAATGCAAATTTAAAATAACAACTAAACATAGTTTTGGGGAAGAAAGTTTTATAGAGCAATAGTTCCTGTGGACCATGCTCTGACAGCTGACTCACACTGTGAACATCTCCACACCTGGCACAGTGGACGCTCGAGGTGAGCAGTCCAGGCCAGAGAGGGTTCCAAGGTTGAGCCCAGATCCGAGGTCACAGGTCACTGCACCCCATGCCCTCAGACTTCTAGACACAGCATTAGGAGCACAGCAAATGGCACAGATGTAAACTGACAGCAAAGCTGCTTGAGACACAGCATGCACCTCTGACAAGAAGGGTCAAGTTCACAGTGCAAAATCACACATCTGAAATGTTCAAGAAAGGATTCTAGTTTCCAAAGCGTGTCTTGGCCCTACAGCATATTGATCAAGAAATAACAGAATTTGAAATCTCTGGCTTTTTAGTAAAATATACTTAAAAGAGGAAGTAAAAGTCATTTCCCAGGCCACACTAACCATGGGGGTGGGGGCTGGGACCATGACATTGAGATTTATCATAAGAAATATATATTTGGTCTCAGTCATAAATCACAAATCACAAAAGCTCTGATTCAGGGCTCCTAAAACCCTTGGAATTTCCTAAATGGTAAGAGCCATGAAGGTGTCTTTTGTTATTCGTGCCAAGGCCCTGGTTAATGAGGTGACTTTGGGAAGCCCCTAAGGATAGGACTGGTTGCCAGGGGAACCACCCACAGGATCAGAAGGCTGGCATTTTCAGCCCCACCCTCAGGCCTCTGTTGGAGGAGAAGGGCTGGAGACTGAGCCCATCCCAATGGCCAGTGAGCTCACCACTCCTGCCAGGATGATGAGACCTCCATAACACCCCAGAGTACAGAGTCAGAGGGCTTCCAGGCTGGTAATCATGGGAGGTCTGGGGAAGGTGGTGCCTGAGAGGATGTCAGGCTCCACACCCTTTCCTTACACCACTGTGCCCTGGCCTTTCTTGACCAGTAACATTATTATTCAACTGCCTTCCTGAGTTCTGTGAGCCGCTCCAGCAAGTCTACCAAATCTCAGGAGGGACCACAAGAACCTCCAATTGATCAGCCAGTTGGTCAGAAGCACAGGGGTGACCACCTGGACTTGGGACTCGTGTCTGAAGAGGGCAGTGCCTCCGGGTCTGGGCCACTTCCGGCAGAAAGGGTCAAACCCGACAAAGCTGTAGGACATCAAGCTGTCGCAGTTGCCTGGTGCAGGAAACACCCACATGGCTGGTGGCCAGCACTGTGAGTGCTGTGTGTAGACACAGAAGAGTTTTTTGCTTTACTAACAAAAACCCTGGCACGTAGCCTGCATGTGGCTCTGAAGCTGGCCAGTCTCTTTCACCAAGATGGTCTCAGTCCTTCTCCCAGCCCCTGCCATTCTCCCTTCATCCTGGGACCTATACACAACAGGAAAAACCCATCTTAAGGCCACAGACTTCCCATGCCTTTCTTGTAGAAATGAAACCTGTGAGGACCAGTCTGAAGTCTGTTGTTTACACTTCAGGTCCTACAAAGACATAACCATGAGATTTCTACAAAGACACCCTCCAGCCAAAGACAACTACTGAACTTTGGGACCCAGAGGTACAGAGTCATCAAATCACACAGGTGACCATCATATTAATTCCTGACTTCACATAGAAACTGAGGCCCAGAGAAGTTAGGAAACTCACCCAAGGTCACACAACTAAATGAGGAAAGAAATAGTAACATACCCCCTCATCGACCTCTGGTATCAAAGCAAATGGCCAGGGGTTTAGTATCTGTTCTCAGATGCACTCTTTTAATATTATAAAGCAGTAAAATTAAACTATACTGGACACATACAAATAATTATTCCTTTTTATCACAAAGGAACAGTTATTTTGGGTTCATTATCTTGATATTTTCGTTTTTACTTAAAAAAAAAGAAAAACTGTAAGATATGGATAAGTAAATCTAAGAAAGGAAACCTCATTATGTATTGCTATCACCCGGAGGTAGCCACCAGTAACATTTTGGTGCACATCCACCTATACTGTCTTTGTTCTTTGAGTATAAAAATTAAAGGATCGCCTTCTTCCTATTGCTTTATGACCTACTTTTTTCACTTAAAAATATAAGCATTTCTCCAGAACGTGAAACACTAAAACATCCTTTGTAGTAGCTATGGGGAATTTCATCACAATGATACATCATAGTTACTTAACCATGTGTTATTCTGGGACTGGTTTACTCTATCTTTTTTCTTCTTTTTGCCATGCCACAAGGCTTGTGAGATATTATCTCCCCAACCAGTGATTGAACCCAGGCCTTTGGCAGTGACATCATGGAGTCCTAACCACTGGAACTGCCAGAGACTTCCTCCTCATATTTTAATATTGCTTTATTTCTAAACTTAAATTCTGCCACCAGGGTCAGCAATTCCCTTTAGTCTCCAGTCATCTGCAAATTTGATAAGCATGTTTTTTTAATCACTTTTCCCCAAGTGCTTGACAAGAAAGCCTGGGGACATAGCCATTAGAGTCCCTACCTGGCTGATGCTATTCATTCATTGACATGCTTTGGGATCACCAAATAGAAACTTTAGTTATTCAAGAGTCTTCCAGTCATGACAAATATTCAGTGTTTCCTTCATTCACTATATATACTAAACGTATTATAAGCAGCACTGACAAAGAGCTATAAAAATGTCTGCAAAGAGTTAGGAATACTTACATAAATGAGAACTTTTATGACTCCTGTTCACAAAAAAGTACCTAGATTCGGCATTCCAAAAATTGTGTTTTTCACTTAAAAATCAAAAAGACTTTAAAATATTTCATAAATTTCTTTTTAATTAGAAAAAAAATCCCTGCAATGCCAGAAACTGTTAGGGAAACACATTGAAATGGTTAAAATTGTTTAAGTCACTAGAGATAAAAATCTTTTAATTCAAGATTTAGCTACTGGGCAACTTCCACTGCCAAGCCATGAGCTTCTGGAAACAGATGTTCACATGAAAGCATGAATTCATGCCACAGCAGCAAGTCCTGGAACCAGGGCAGTAGCTTGTCGGTTCTGACCTTGTCTGCCTGGAGTGGCCTGGACCCGCGACACTGCCCCTTCAGACACAAGTCCCAAGTCCAGGTGGTCACCTGTGCTTCTGACTACCCAGCGATCAATTGGAGGACGGGTTTCCGTGCCAGGCTTGGCGGCTGAGGAGGGTTCTGGCGAGCTGAGCTCCACATGCTCCTCTGAAGCAGCCACCACACTCGTCTTCCTGGACCCTGATCAGCCAGGGGCCCTCCCCAACCTGGGCCTCCAGGAGGGGGCTCCTGTGTTTCACATGCTCAGCTGCTCCAGCCGTGCTTCTGTGAGAGCTGCACGTGGCCTTGTTGGCTGTCAAACCAGCAAAGGGAGCAGGGCTGGCCCTGGTGAGCGTCCACAAGCAGGGCGGGCAGCGGGGGCCGAGCCTCAAGCTCTCTCCAGGCACCTGACACCCCAACCTGCCTGCTATACACAACCGGGAAACCAACAAACTCGTGGGGCTCTCAGAGTGAGAAACACAGTCACTTCTTATAATTTTCCCACCATCCCTCCCTTAATAGGAAAAAACCTCTTTTATGTAAAACTGTTTTCCCTGGATTCCATGACGTTCTTCAGCTTCAAGTTCCCCATTTTATAAATGAGGAGTCAAAGGCCCATAAGAATTAGTGGCTTCCTGGGATGTTAAGTGATTCAGACAAAGAACCAAGACCCAACTCAAAAGCCCCTGATCATGCCCTGGCTCTGTGTACCATCCAGACAGAGCGGTTCCCTTCAAGGGGTGCAGACCAGACGGGGCAGAGAGGGGCACGTCCAAAAGTCCTTACAGGAGCGGGTCAGCATTCACAGTTGCCACCCACTACCGCCTGCATGCGGGTGAGGCTCAGAGGGAGAACGTACACATCGGCCGTGATTGTTCCCTCCGAGTCCCCCAGCTCTGGGCAGACAGACCCCCTGACACATGCACCGCAAGGGATGGATTTTTTTCAGGGGCAGTGGCTCGTGGGACACTGTGTGCCCTATGACTCAACAAAGCAGAATCACAAAATGTCTGATGCTGTTTCAAATTCCTTGCTACAGAAAAGGATAAAACACCATAGTTTTGCCAAAATCATTTCCCGTGGCAGCCTGAGCCCCAAGACACTGTAGGGCTTCAGCTCCTAAATGCAGACACACATTCAGCTCCTAGAACTGCTCAGCGTCTCGTTACCTACTAAGAATGAAATAACATGCTCAGCTCAGCATGGAGGATTCTCACCTGTGAAAGCATTCGTGGCCTGAGAGCCAGCTTCCTGCATACTGCTCCCCAGCAGGCCTGGCTCCAGCTCCTCAGCTGTCCTGTCCCCAGGAACGTCCA
>NW_011495015.1:151199-157676 GCF_000754665.1 Bison bison bison
CACTGGTCACGTCTTTTATCCAGTCAAAGAATGGAGGCCATGGTGGACCCAGGAGCCAGGAAGCTGTCCCATGGACAACAGCCTTCCCACCTCAGAGGAAGGGCCTGACAGCCAGCATTCTCCAGAGGTCTCAGCTGCTCCAGGCAGGGAGGGTCAGGAAGGTCTGATCTGCAGCTCTCTGTGCTTTGCCTCTCCCCTTGCTGAAATTAAAAAGAAAGAGATCACCTTCCTGATGATCTGTAAAGCCTGAATTCAGTAGACCACAGAGGCCAAGAAAGAAAACGAAGACACCCCCAGAGCTATGCCTGAAACCACACTGTCGGGACGGTGGGGCAACCTCTCCTGCTGCTCTGTGAGGGGCCGGATGAGGGTGTCCTGTCCCTGGAACAAGACGCTGCCAGAGGCTCCGAGCAGCTCCAAGAACAGTGACAAAGGTCACATGCATCCAACACAGACACCTGGAGGAGAAACCCATGTCCTCAGCAGCTTCCTGAGGTCTTGGAAGTGGATCTGAGGTCCACACCCATGCTGCCGGCACACCAGGAGGGACGGGGCTTGAGCTGCTTCAAAAAGTGACCCCCGAAGGGCGGGGGTTGGGGGGGAACAAAGGCCAGTGATAAATTTCTTGAAAGAATATGAAGGAAAAGCAAATTTAACCTATAAACTGTTTCATATATATTACATAGAACATGATAATAAAAGTACTTTATAGGTACTTATCAGCTATTTTAATGCTGTTAAACTATATAAGAAGCAACATCAACAACAAGAATGTTAGAAGCCCAAAGGATCAGACTTTTAAAACAGAATCCCAAATATGAATCTCTGGTATTGGAGAAAAGGAATCTTTTTTTCCATTATTATCACTTCATGCTAATCAATTTATAGTCAATTTTTAGAAAATATCACTTTATTCCTCTTTTTCAAACTAGAGAAAAGAAAATATTTAAGAAAACAGCACATAACAGAAAGAAGCCCTCTGTTAAAACCCTCCTGCTATAAACATAAGGTAATAAACATACAGACGAACCGAAGGAAGGCCTTATGTATTAACGAAGCACCTTAATTATATTACAAAAGAAATTCAACTGCATTGCCCTCATGTACTTGCAGTAATAATCTCAGTTAATGAAGTGCAGCCCAGTAGGAGTCCTTAAATTTAATGAATAGGTAAAAAATTTAATTCAAAATCATTTATGTAATTGGTGGGTCTGAAGTGCTTGAAAAATGTGAGAAAATGTTCTTTCTCTGAATTTAAACATTCCATACCGAATGACTAATACCCACAGTTATCAGCATCCCGCAGGCCAACACCAGCATCTGAAGTGCCATGTGCCCTGGAGCCATCCACCTCAGGGAACAGAACTGCCAGATAAACAGAAAAGTCCACCTGCCCTACAACCCTGATAACCTTTTCTCTGGTCTAGGATGCTTTCAATGCACAGGAATACCAGACTGTATTTGTTCTCTTTCCCTGATCTCAAAGAGAAACACAAGTGCAGTAAGGCTTTTGCTGTTTTATTGAGGAGTTTTGTTTAATTATCTTGTTTTGTTACAAAAGGCATGCTACCTCAATTAAAAAAAAAAAAAACACAACAACAACCAAAGGTTTTTTTTGGCTATAGGAAAGACTGAGGCTGGTGTGGACTGAAACAGAAGAAACAACACACTCTTCCTTTCTTTTCTCTTCCTGTCTGTCACAATCACTAATGCTTAACTTTGCTTCTTCAGAAAAGAGAGATGGAGACAGGTGTGCACAACTCCCTGAGGTCTTGGGCATAGATGGTCTTGGCCTGGATGTTTAGGGAATGACATGTGTGATTCCCAACACAGGCTGAAGGGACAGCATTTATTTCGATTATCTTGACTGACTGATGACAAGCATATTCCTACATACATTTGAAGTCTCCTTACAAGCATTTTCAAGCAAAAATTGAACTGTTAAGTGCCATAACAGTTTTCTTCCTAACCACTAACAACACAGAAAAGATGCCCTTTCTAAAAACACACAGAAAGAGGGGTGGGTCTCCACTGGGCTGAGAAACAAGGCGGGGGTGACTGGGACCCAGAGTCAGCAGAGGCACCACATGTTCATTTTCACAATTCAGTAACCAGTCAAAAATCAGGAAAAAGCTGCAGAAGCCGAACACGTCTCAGTCCTGCCTGCCTCCCACCATTACAGGCCCTACTTACTTTCTGGTCTCAGAGGTGGCCCCTCGCCCACCCCTGGGGCTACATGCAGACAGAGCCAGGTGATCTGGCTCAGGGCCCTAGAAGAGCTGCAGGGTGCTCACAGTTCAGCCATCCCTCCGTGGGGCAGCAAGCTGCATAGGGGTGTTTCCCTTGGGCACCTAAGGCGCTGCCTGCCAGGCATCAGTAGGATGAGCCTATTAACAACGGAGGAGCGGGCCAAGGCCGCTGGTCTACTCGATGGGTGAGTGGACCAAGGCTACTGGTGCTGGGAGGAGGAGTAGAGAGGCTCGGCTGACCCTACAAACCAGTCTGCCGCCCCGAGCTGAGCTGACAGCATCCAGGCTGAGAGGCTGTTCTCCTCTGGCTCTGATCTCTGAAGGGGCAGGGCCTGTGTGACCACCCCACGGTCACTACACAGCAAAGCACCCACACAGGCCCATGGAGCTCACTGCTCTGAAACTTCTTGAACCGCGGGGACGACTCTAACCCCACAGAGGCCACAGACTCTGCCCGGAAATGAGTGCTCAGGAGTTGGGATCAGAACCTGGTCTCTGACCCTTCCAACCACTGTTTTTCCCATATTACTTCTGAGTCTCAGGTCACTCCAACACCCTGGTAACACTCAAATCAGGAAAACCTGGAGGGAAGAGGAAAAATAAAGAGAGAAAGAGGCAACTTACCCAGGATGCAAGGTCACAGAGTAACCTGGACTCATTCAAGAGCCCCCTCTACACAAGCACAATACCATCACCCTGTCATGGACACACACACACATGTGCTGTTTACACCAAGAACATGGGCAGGACTAACCAGGAAATAAATCAATTCAACATTACACTTGAAATATATGGTTAAGTCCCTCCCATAACAGAGCAACAGTTACTAAGGAAATAGAGCATGCAAGATGGAAAAACACTCCCACAGGAAGAGACATTTTTTAAAACGTGAACACCCACAAAACCTAACTAAGCTGCAGAATATGTTTACCACTTGTTCACAAAAATTCATATGAAATGTAGTGTCCCTAGAATCACTGAGGAGAGAAAAGAACTGCATTCCACAGACAAACCCTATCATGAAAGCTCAATTGCAGAGACACGAGGTTTAGGCAACACAAGGTCACACACTGGGCACAGAGGCCAAAGTCAATAGAGAAGTCAAATCTCCTTTTCTAAAAACCTAGCAACACGAGTGCAAGCACAGTGCATCAAGGATCAGCACCTCAGTTTCGTTTCTGATTTCCACACACCATGGACTGCTGGCCTCTTTGGCGTGCCGGTTACCTGGGTGACGGCCAGACAGACCAGACAGACCAGCCCCAGGCTCTGGGTCGAAGAGGCCCCGCCTGAGGCCCCACACTGCTTGACCCTCACAGTAAGGAGCACCAAGGGGTGAAGGGATGGTCCCACCCTTGACAAAGTAAAGCACTGTAGCAGTGCGCCACACTGCTTACCAGAGGGAAAAAAAACTCAACTACCGACTGGTTGGGCTTCCCTACTGGCTCAGCTGATAAAAAATGCACCTGCAATGCAGGAGACCTGGGATCGATCCCTGGGTTGGGAAGATGCCCTGGAGAAGGGAAAGGCTACCCACTCCAGTATTTTGGCCTGGAGAATTCCATGGACCGTACAGTTGCAAAGAGTTGCGGCCATGTCTCTGGTCAAGGGAGATAGGACAGATGTACACAAAAAGGACACAGCAAACAGGCCCAGAAAATCTGCATAGAAACCAAGTCTGAGACAAAGGGCTCTCTGCAAAGGGTTGCAAAGTCGGACGCAACTTTCACTTCACTCACTGGCTTGTTCATCGAAGGTCAAAATGGCAAAGGACTCTGAGCGAGACAGAGGTGAGAAAAAGAGGGACAAGAAACCTGAGTGTCTGCTTCTGGCCCAAGCCTAAAGCCCTCCACCCCATGGACAGACATGCAGACCTGGGCAGTGCCGGTCCATCTAGGACTTGCTCACAGGAGCCACCATCCTGCCCTGGGTCAGGCTCAGCCAGGCTACAGCATCCTTGCACACCGGAAGCGGCAGAGCTAAAGGTCCCTTCTAATCCAAGCAGGCCCCAGCAGCCATGTCTCTGGTCAAGGGAGATAGGACATATGTGCACAAAAAGGACACAGCAAACGGGCCCAGAAAATCTGCATGGAAACCAAGTCTGAGACAAAGGGCTGTCTGCATGACAGTACAGCTCTTTCTCACTGTTCTTCATCTCTGGAATTTGAGTGTACGACAATCTGCAGCTGTTATAACACAACCTCAAAGCCGTCGAGCTCTGGGCAGCTCAATGGGCTCCAGGTAATCAGAGGTAAAACACGCTTCAAATATGTACACAAGATGCAAACAGGGAAGGAGGCAATTCCATTAGACCATCCTTTAAAATGTCACCTCAGCAAATCCAAACACTTGATAAAACCTAAAGGACCTCCTTACTGCCAAATTCAGACTTAAATTGAAGAAAGTGGGGAAAACCACTAGACCATTCAGGTATGACCTCAATCAAATCCCTTATGACTATACAGTGGAAGTGAGAAATAGATTTAAGGGACTAGATCTGATAGACACAGAGTGCCTGATGAACTATGGACCGAGGTTCATGACATTGTATAGGACACAGGAATCAAGACCATCCCCAAGAAAAAGAAATGTAAAAAAGCAAAATTGCTGTCTGGGGAGGCCTTACAAATAGCTGTGAAAAGAAGAGAAATGAAAAGCAAAGGAGAAAAGGAAAGATATAAGCATCTGAATGCAGAGTTCCAAAGAATAGCAAGGAGAGACAAGAAAGCCTTCCTCAGTGATCAATGCAAAGAAATAGAGGAAAACAACAGAATGGGAAAGACTAGGGATCTCTTCAAGAAAATTAGAGCTACCAAGGGAACATTTCATGCAAAGATGGGCTCGATAAAGGACAGAAATGGTATGGACCTAACAGAAGCCCAAGATATTAAGAAGACGTGGCAAGAATACACAGAAGAACTGTACAAAAAAGATCTTCACGACCCAGATAATCACGATGGTGTGATCACTGACCTAGAGCCAGACATCCTGGAATGTGAAGTCAAGGAGGCCTTAGAAAGCATCACTACGAACAAAGCTAGTGGAGGTGATGGAATTCCAGTTGAGCTATTCCAAATCCTGAAAGATGATGCTGTGCAAGTGCTACACTCAATATGCCAGCAAATTTGGAAAACTCAGCAGTGGCCACAGGACTGGAAAAGGTCAGTTTTCATTCCAATCCCAAAGAAAGGCGATGCCAAAGAATGCTCAAACTACTGCACAATTGCACTCATCTCACACGCTAGTAAAGTAATGCTCAAAATTCTCCAAGCCAGGCTTCAACAATACATGAACCGTGAACTTCCAGATGTTCATGTTGGTTTTAGAAAAGGCAGAGGAGCCAGAGATCAAATTGCCAACATCTGCTGGATCATCAAAAAAGCAAAAGAGTTCCAGAAAAACATCTATTTCTGCTTTACTGACTATGCCAAAGCCTTTGACTGTGTGGATCACAATAAACTGTGGAAAATTCTGAAAGAGATGGGAATACCAGACCACCTGACCTGCCTCTTGAGAAATTTGTATGCAGGTCAGGAAGCAACAGTTAGAACTGGACATGGAACAACAGACTGGTTCCAAATAGGAAAAGGAGTACGTCAAGGCTGTATATTGTCACCCTGCTTATTTAACTTCTATGCAGAGTACATCATGAGAAACGCTGGGCTGGAAGAAGCACAAGCTGGAATCAAGACTGCCGGGAGAAATATCAATAACCTCAGATATGCAGATGACACCACTCTTATGGCAGAAAGTGAAGAGGAACTCAAAAGCCTCTTGATGAAAGTGAAAGTGGAGAGTGAAAAAGTTGGCTTAAAGCTCAACATTCAGAAAACGAAGATCATGGCATCTGGTCCCATCACTTCATGGCAAATAGATGGGGAAACAGTGGAAACAGTGGCTGACTTTATTTTTTTGGACTCTAAAATTACTGCAGATGGTGATTGCAGCCATGCAATTAAAAGACGCTTACTCCTTGGAAGGAAAGTTATGACCAACCTAGATGACATATTAAAAAGCACAGACATTACTTTGCCAACAAAGGTCCGTCTAGTCAAGGCTATGGTTTTTCCAGTGGTCATGTATGAATGTGAGAGTTGGACTGTGAAGAAAGCTGAGCACTGAAGAATTGATGCTTTTGAACTGTGGTGCTGGAGAAGATTCTTGAGAGTCCCTTGGACTGCAAGGAGATCCAACCAGTCCATTCTAAAGGAGATCAATCCTGGGTGTT
>NW_011495015.1:157776-163466 GCF_000754665.1 Bison bison bison
AACCAGTCCATTCTAAAGGAGATCAGTCCTGGGTGTTCATTGGAAGGACTGATGTTGAAACTGAAACTCCAATACTTTGGCCACCTGATGTGAAGACCTGACTCATCGGAAAAGACCCTGATGCTGAGAAAGATTGAAGGCATGAGGAGAAGGGGACGACAGAGGATGAGATGGCTGGATGGCATCACCAACTCATTGGATATGGGTTTGGGTAGACTCCAGCAGTTGGTGATGGACAGGGCAGCCTGGTGTGCTGCAGTTCACGAGGTCGCAAAGAGTCGGACACGGCTGAGCAGCTGAACTGAAAGGACCTACAGCCTGAGCTCTACACAAACCAAGCTGGAGAACATGGAACAGATACTTAAGCAGGAAAACTGTCCTTAATAAGTCAGCACAGATATCACCATCTGCTCATATCATCTTAGAGCGGGGAGCGGGGGGAGGCCCATGTTTCCATCTTCCCTTCATTCCAGGGAGGAGGACAAGGAGGCCCAGGAGGACAGCACATACTCAGGGGATGCGGGATGAGGACAAAGCCAGACCAGAACTGGGTGTCAGTCTCAACTTGAGCTCCAGGTTCTCCCATAGACACAAACCAGCCAAAGGAAGAGGTTGAGGAGGGGCACAGTGCACACATGAACTTCCCGCCTGGGGGGTCAAGGGATCCTGAGACAATCGCCACTGTCCCAGGCCCAGCTCAGGCCATGCCCACGACACCAACATGCCCAAAGGGGAAGGTGCAGAAGGGCCAGGGCCTTGGTGCAGAGCCAGAGTCCTTAGGTGCACATACTCTGACCGAAGGGCCCCTGATCTAGGCTGAGCATGTCAGGTCACCTCAAGAGTAGATGCCAGCCAAAGTCACCTCTCCCAGCCTGGAGTGAAGGGGCAGGCCAGCTCCTCAGCTAGCACTCTCCCTCACTCCTTTTCCACAGATAAAATCAGCTTACAATGGGCATGGTAGGCCACGAAAAGGGGGCCCCGCAGGAGTAACAAGTATGAGACGCAAGGGAAGGCAGCTGGGAGCAGAAGAGAACAATGGGTCACGGAGCCCACCCCCCACACATACTCCCACACCCCTGTCACCCGTCACAGCCACTGGGCCAACGCCTGCACGCCCGTGCCTCCCCCATGACCTCCTCACACTCTGGCCTACAGAACACCTCACAGGCTGCATCTTCCCGTTCAGTAACTTGTAGGGTCCTGACTTGCACGGCATTGTTTTAGGTGCAGGGGAGACAGCAGTGAGCAAAAGAAACCCAGTTCCTGTCCCCATGGCACCTGTACCTATCTCTGTGGAGATGTTTCTAATGGAAACTTTTCTTGCTAATCTTTGTAGTCACAGCACTGACTATGTGGACTAGCATATAGCAGGTACCCAATAAATGCTGGTTCTACTGCACTGATCACATTGGGTCTTCGGTCAGTCACCCACTTGTCACTCTAATCCCTCTGCCCTGCCTCAGCTGCACAAAGCGCCAAGAGCCTAGGACCCAAGGAGGCTCTGGCCTTGTGGTATGCACACCAAGAGGGTGCTCCCTGTGGAGGGTCAGTCTGGACATCTGGAGCACAGGCAGGGCCAACCTCCACTCAAAACATGCTGGAAGGAGAGCTGTCCCTACAGACAGGCCAGAGGTCAAAAGGCCAGGCTCTGAGGCAGCCGGCCCGGGATTTACCCCGGTCTAGGCCTCCTGTAGCTCTGCCGTTACTTAACCCTGAGCCTCAGCTTCCTCATCTGTCCAGTAGATGGCACCACCCTCAGAGAACTGCTGATTTCTTATTTAATAAGAAGCCACGTATAAAACACACCACCAGTCAATGCTAAAGAAACAGCGCAGGACTTCTCTGGTGGCCCAGTGCCTTTGACTCCATGCTCCCAACACAGGGGGCCCAGGTTCGATCCCTGGTCAGGGAACCAGATCCCACAGGCTGCAACTAAAAGATCTCGCACGCCACAACAAAGAACAAAGATCCCAGGTGCCAAAACTAAGACCTGGACAGCCAAAGACTTTTTTTTTTTTAATGACAAAAAGGAAACTTGCCTTTAAAAGGCAGAGCCAGCCATTACGGAAACACTGAGAGAGTTTCCTGGCTCCCTGGAAGGCTGGATGGGACAGTGCACCTGTCCTGAAGAGCAGCTGCTGAAGGGGCAGAGAATTCAGGGAAAGGCTGCGTGGTATCTGACTAATGGGACTACACAACCCATTGTCGTGCACCTAGAGGCCTCTGGCCAAGCAAACAGGGCTCATCAGACCCAGTTTCCCCTGCCTTGGTAACAAAGGCCAGCGTGTGTGCCATCACACCAGAAGCAAATGAGTGTTATCCACGAGGGACACACCACTGCAGGTACAGTGAATCCCTTCAAGCGTCCCCAGCAGGGGAGACAGACCTCTTGTAACACAGTACCAGCCTTCCCACCACCCAGGGGTGGGCAGTGCTGTCCTGCAGCAGCTGGACCGGTGTGCCTACCGTTGCTGAGTTTCCACGGCTTCAGAGCATGCACCACACCACAGAAACCACTGCGTCCACAACAGTGCACTCAGCCCGCTTCGGTGCTCACGGCACTGAGTGAAGCTGCCTGTCTTATGTGGCCCCCGTCAGATCTGGACAAGAGAATTCTAGGAATCCAACCAAGAAAACCACAGGGCTCTGGCAGCAGGAGGAAACTGTAAGCACTGAGTCTGGAGCCTGACGTCACTGCCCCTGCTCCCACCACTCGCCACAGCGGGCCAGGGTCTGGCGGCCCCAGGACTGAGGGCCCCCCATTGCACTGACACTGAAGGGCGACCTTCTCCACACTGAAAAAAGTGTCTTCTTTCCCTCTAAAACCAGCCCTTTTCTATTCCCTTCTTCTCCAGAGCCTCTTCCTCCAGATGGCAGCCCTCCTGAGGGGACAGGAGGGTCACAGCAGCATCGTCATCCCCCCACCCACTCCGCGTGCTCTGGCAGCGAGAAGGAGGCGGCTTGATCGCATTCCTCACAGGAGGGCAAGTCTACTGCTTTTTACCCAAACAGCTTCTAGGCTGGTGTTCCCCCAAATATCCCAAGAGGAAGCATGAAATCATTAAAACTAAATTTTGTCTGTTTTGACTGAAAAATTGAATATACCGATAAATACACTGGAAATACGAAAATAACTGTAAGTAAATATGCAAGACTAATGTCAAAGAGCAAGGAGCTGCCTGTTCATTTGGGTCAGGGTCAGAGGCCACGACAGAGGATGAAGGTGGAGTTCACCTGGCTTTGGCTTTGACACAGCCACTCACGCATGGAGGTGCTGTGTTCAGAGGAGTAAGCATGGCTCTGGGGTCAACCAGACGGGGCTCAGAATAAGCATTCTGCTGAACATCCACCACTCCACACGTCAGGCCACACAATCTCTCTGAGCCTCAGTTTCCTCATCTATTAAGGGGGCTGTTAATGTAACCGTAAGGCAGCATTGCTGAGAATATATATGATGGCATGCATTTAGCCTCAGAACACCCAAGAGGCCCTCAAAACACAGCCAAGGCAGGAATGGGGAGTAGGGAAGAAGGGCACAGACAATAGATCCTTGGGTGCAATGAGGATGGTGTGGTAAGTCGACTGGGCTGTGAGTGGGTAGGGTTCACTGAACATCACTGTGTGGATGAATAAACACTCAGTTCCAATCCAGGGCCTCCTAGACTGGAATTTAATATTCTCATCTTCAAACAATTACTTAAATGGGTCACCATCAGGTACACTTCTTTTTCCTTACCACAGGCCAAATGTCCACCTGACTTGGCACCACCCGTCAGCCCTGCTGTTCACCCCACAAGGCCCTTGTCCATCCCAACACATGAGCCAGGCTCACAGCTCACCCGCCAGCCATAGGTAATCCCTATATCAGAGAATCACTCCTATTAAAATGATTCATATCTTCACCTCCTATGAATAAAAATGTTATTACATTCAACAAAATCATAAAAGAAATAATAACAAAGGGTGACATCTCAATAACTTAAACCAATACCCAGAAACAGTGGCCTGGGGGAAAAGGCAGTGACTGGCACCTTCAAGGGTGCTCTAGGAGCCCCACTTTCTCCCTGCCACACACACTGTCTCCAGGACGAGTCCCAGCCACACTCAGCGGCTTGCATCCTGAGCTCAGAGGTACACTGGGCAGAAGAGGGTTGGGTGTGAGGATGGGGGTGCCACTGAGACTGGAAAGCAGTCTAGCTGCTCCACTACCATCCGTTTTCCTCCCGGTTCCCATGGTAACAGAGACCTCAGATCCCAGAACAGAGTAAAGACAGCACCGTGCCCAGTTTCCCTGCAATCTGTTTCCATGGGAACTAGAAGAGAAGGGATGGAGGCTGGCAGCGGGACTGCCTGAGACGTGCATCTCCGTCAGCTGGAGCCCCAGACAGGCTGGCACCCTGGGCCAGTGGTCTGTAGGCCTCCTCAGGAGTGCCACGTCCACTCAGGGATGGAGGCCCAGAGACAAGGATATTCACAGAAGGCTAGACGTAGGTCCTCTCAACACATTCGGCAGGTGACATCCCCTCTCTAAAAGGCCCCACAAGCCAGGGGTGACTCACTTCAGACCAGCAGTTACACATCTGGCCAGGTAACCCCAGATCTAGTCATCGGTCTGTCAGGAAACTGGGTCAGGATTCTACGGTTTTAACGAGCTCCACAGATGACTGTGATGCTCAGCCATCTGGGAAACCAATGACCTGGACCTGAACTCTCTGAAGTTGAAGGTGCTTGTGCACCCTGAGGAGCCTAGTGGGACACAGGTTTTAGACTAGCAGATCTGGGAGGCCTGAAACCCTGCATTTCTAACCAGCTCCCAGACCATACTGTTGCTGATGGTCCCTGGACCACATGTGAATACTAAGATCTAGACTCCAATGTGGAGAAGGCAATGGCACCCCACTCCAGTACTCTTGCCTGGAAAATCCCATGGATGGAGAAGCCTGGTGGGCTGCAGTCCATGGGGTCGCTAAGAGTCTGGCACGACTGAGCGACTTCACTTTCACTTTTCACTTTCATGCATTGGAGAAGGAAATGGCAACCCACTCCAGTGTTCTTGCCTGGAGAATCCCAGGGACGGGGGAGCCTGGTGGGCTGCCTTCTATGGGGTCGCACAGAGTCGGACACGACTGAAGCGACTTAGCAGTAGCAGCAGCAGACTCCAATGAGTTTGGCCCTAGAACCTTTCCAGACACCCAGAGACTCTAACCATCCCACGGGGCAGCCTACTCCATCTTCAGCCAGCAGTCCACTCCAGTGTGGGTCACAAAGGCTCTGGGGTCAATGCCTGCAGAGGCTGGAGTCATGGTTCACATTACCCCCTTGGCCTGTTTTCTCAGCCTCTGGAGACAATCCTGTCTGGATAAGGTTAATGGATAGTCGGATTCTACATATAATCATCAGGGAAAACATGACTGCCTCTTCCAATTCTGATTACTCTAAGAAAAATAAAAGTAAATTCTGCATAGTTGAGCATTAAACTAGTGGTGGAAATGTTTAGAAAGTTAGAATATTTCTTTATTTATTTTTTTTAATTTTATTTTTAAACTTTACATAATTGTATTAGTTTTGCCAAATATCAAAATGAATCCGCCACAGGTATACATGTGTTCCCCATCCTGAACCCTCCTCCCTCCCCATACCATCCCTCTGGGTCGTCCCAGTGCACTAGCCCCAAGCATCCAGTATCATGC
>NW_011495015.1:163566-164058 GCF_000754665.1 Bison bison bison
CCTTCTGGCTTACTTCACTCTGTATAATAGGCTCCAGTTTCATCCACCTCATTAGAACTGATTCAAATGTTTTCTTTTTAATGGCTGAGTAATACTCCATTGTGTATATGTACCACAGCTTTCTTATCCATTCATCTGCTGATGGACATCTAGGTTGCTTCCATGTCCTGGCTATTATAAACAGTGCTGTGATGAACATTGGGTCTCTTTCAATTCTGGTTTCCTCAGTGTGTATGCCCAGCAGTGGGATTGCTGGATCATAAGGCAGTTCTATTTCCAGTTTTTTAAGGAATCTCCACACTGTTCTCCATAGTGGCTGTACTAGTTAGCATTCCCACCAACAGTGTAAGAGGGTTCCCTTTTCTCCACACCCTCTCCAGCATTTATTATTTGTAGACTTTGGATCGCAGCCATTCTGACTGGTGTAAAATGGTACCTCATAGTGGTTTTGATTTGCATTTCTCTGATAATGAGTGATGTTGAGCATCTTTT
>NW_011495015.1:164472-165633 GCF_000754665.1 Bison bison bison
GAGTTGCTTGTATATTTTTGAGATTAGTTGTTTGTCAGTTGCTTCATTTGCTATTATTTTCTCCCATTCTGAAGGCTGTCTTTTCACCTTGCTAATAGTTTCCTTTGATGTGCAGAAGCTTTTAAGGTTAATTAGGTCCCATTTGTTTATTTTTGCTTTTATTTCCAATATTCTGGGAGGTGGGTCATAGAGGATCCTGCTGTGATGTATGTCAGAGAGTGTTTTGCCTATGTTCTCCTCTAGGAGTTTTATAGTTTCTGGTCTTACGTTTAGATCTTTAATCCATTTTGAGTTTATTTTTGTGTATGGTATTAGAAAGTGGTCTAGTTTCATTCTTTTACAAGTGGTTGACCAGATTTCCCAGCACCACTTGTTAAAGAGATTGTCTTTAATCCATTGTATATTCTTGCCTCCTTTGTCAAAGATAAGGTGTCCAGAGGTGCGTGGATTTATCTCTGGGCTTTCTATTTTGTTCCATTGATCTATATTTCTGTCTTTGTGCCAGTACCATACTGTCTTGATAACTGTGGCTTTGTAGTAGAGCCTGAAGTCAGGCAGGTTGATTCCTCCAGTTCCATTCTTCTTTCTCAAGATCACTTTGGCTATTCGAGGTTTTTTGTATTTCCATACAAATTGTGAAATTATTTGTTCTAGCTCTGTGAAGAATACTGTTGGTAGCTTGATAGGGATTGCATTGAATCTATACATTGCTTTGGGTAGTATACTCATTTTCACTATATTGATTCTTTCAATCCATGAACATGGTATATTTCTCCATCTATTAGTGTCCTCTTTGAGTTCTTTCACCAGTGTTTTATAGTTTTCTATATATAGGTCTTTAGTTTCTTTAGGTAGATATATTCCTAAGTATTTTATTCTTTCCGTTGCAATGGTGAATGGAATTGTTTCCTTAATTTCTCTGTTTTCTCATTATTAGGGTATAGGAATGCAAGGGATTTCTGTGTGTTGATTTTATATCCTGCAACTTTACTATAGTCATTGATTAGTTCTAGTAATTTTCTAGTGGAGTCTTTAGGGTTTTCTATGTAGAGGATCATGTCATCTGCAAATAGTGAGAGTTTTACTTTTTCTTTTCCAATTTGGATTCCTTTTATTTCTTTTTCTGCTCTGATTGCTGTGGCCAAAAGTTCCAAAACTATG
>NW_011495015.1:166061-167742 GCF_000754665.1 Bison bison bison
ATTGATTTGATTTTTCTCCCTTTGTTTCTTGATGAGTCTGGCTAATGGTTTGTCAATTTTATTTATCCTTTCAAAGAACCAGCTTTTGGTTTTGTTGATTTTTGCTATGGTCTCTTTTGTTTCTTTTGCATTTATTTCTGCTCTAATTTTTAAGATTTCTTTCCTTCTACTAACCCTGGGGTTCTTCATTTCTTCCTTTTCTAGTTGCTTTAGGTGTAGAGTTAGGTTATTTATTTGACTTTTTTCTTGTTTCTTGAGGTGTGCCTGTATTGCTATGAACTTTCCCCTTAGGACTGCTTTTACCGTGTCCCACAGGTTTTGGGTTGTTGTGTTTTCATTTTCATTGGTTTCTATGCAAATTTTGATTTCTTTCTTGATTTCTTCTGTGATTTGTTGGTTATTCAGCAGTGTGTTGTTCAGCCTCCATATGTTGGAATTTTTCACAGTTTTTCTCCTGTAGTTGAGATCTAATCTTACTGCATTGTGGTCAGAAAAGATGCTTGGAATGATTTCTATTTTTTTGAATTTACCAAGGCTAGCTTTATGGCCCAGGATGTGATCTATCCTGGAGAAGGTTCCATGTGCGCTTGAGAAAAAGGTGAAATTCATTGTTTTGGGATGAAATGTTCTATAGATATCAATTAGGTCTAACTGGTCTATTGTATCATTTAAAGTTTGTGTTTCCTTGTTAATTTTCTGTTTAGTTGATCTATCCAGAATATTTATTAATACAGATGTATTATTAAAGAAGAATTGAACTGTTCATGTATCATTGTAAAAGATATAAAATTTTTGAAAAACTCTACAATTATTGTATGGAAGTAGCTCAGCTAGCCTTAAAATCCCTGTTCTTAAAAAAAAATAAAAATAAAAAAAACTCAGAGTAAATAAGACAGCCTTCACATTTCAGCTAAAAGCTATTTATTTCAATATTGAACCCGCAAAATAGTTTAAAACACGTAAAATGCCAGTGTGTTACTCAAAAGCAAGTTACTGATCTTCTATTTTAAGAAACCTCCATTTTGCTTATGTATAAAAAGGGAGCTATTTCAGTCTTTCATTACATATACTTTACATCTCTCTTAAAAAAGCCTAACATATATCAATCTTTGAAAATTAAAATATGAACAGAGAATCCAACTATAAATCACCGAATTATGCTGTAGCTTATTTGAAAGATAATCTTCTAATTCTAAACACAAAAAAGGGAAAGAAATCCGCTCTGTGATTAGTCGGCACACAAGTAGCAACAAGAACCCAGGGTCTGCGGTCCTGCTGGAGGGTCCACAGGGGGGTGTTCACTGTGTCCATGGGTCCACTCCGGGTTGACATGAAGAAGCAATTCTTCCTGTGAAGGGCTGGATGGCAGGTGGCTCCGCGGAGCCTGAAGTTCTGTCCCCATGCCCCACGCTGTCCTCACAGTACAGACCACATGGCCAAGCATGACATGTCACAAGGACTTCACTTCACACAGATGACAGTGGCCTCCGAGCCCTGACTTAGCACCACAAGCCTAGAAGAGTGTCTCACTCAGCCTCTCCCCACAGCTTCAGGGATGGGGAGGGTGGGCAGGCCGCTGGATCTATCCCAGATCTGGTCCTATAGCCCCAGGAGCCCTGGGCTCTCAGGAACCCAGTGACCTGGTGCTTCCCGGCACCTGCACCCCAGCCCTGAGCAGCCA
>NW_011495015.1:167842-170997 GCF_000754665.1 Bison bison bison
AGCAGCCACTACTGACAAACCTTCGACAGTCTGCTGTGTCCTGTGCTCCATTCACCACATCTCCTTCACAAATTCTAACA
This sequence comes from Bison bison bison, assembly GCF_000754665.1. Classification (NCBI taxonomy): domain Eukaryota; kingdom Metazoa; phylum Chordata; class Mammalia; order Artiodactyla; family Bovidae; genus Bison; species Bison bison. The sequence goes on from NW_011495015.1 coordinate 167,923, forward strand.
GTTCCAAGGACAAGACCATTTTACTTGCCTTTTCCCTCTGAATTTAACAGTGTTCAGCAAGACACAGCAGAAGCGAAATTCTCCATCCTTCTCAAAAGGCAGGTAAAAATGTGGCTAAACAGAAAACCACCGCCTTTGACTGTGACCCCACATACCTGCAGCAGAGAGGACAATGGCAAGGCTCCTGCTCATGGAAAACACCTTGAGCTCAACAACACGCCCACGGATGAGGAACTGCCTGGTGAACTAATGTGGGGTTTGGGAACAGGAAATGCTCCAAGCTATCATCCATTTCAACTCATCCTCCCCAGTAAGTAGAAATGACGGCTCAGTTATCACAAGTCATACCGAGCTGGGCCGAGAACAGAGTATAAAATGGGCTAAATCCAACGCCCTTTTAGGCACGACACAGGCATATCTCATTTTATGGTATGCTGCTGTACTGAGATTTTGCAGATACTATATATATATTTTAAATAAATCGAAGGTTTGTGGCAATTCTGCTTCTGGTAAGTCTATCAGCACCATTTTTCCAACAGCAACTGCTTATTTTGTGTCTCTGTGTTACATTTTGATAATTCTTGAAACATTTCAATTTTCTCATTGCTATTATGTTTGTTTCTGTGACCTTTTATATTATTACTACAATAATTTTGGGGTGCCATGAACCATAGCCATGTAAGACGCCGAGCTTAACTGGTAAATGCTGGATGTGTTCTGACTGCTCCCCCACCCCCCTCCTCAGTCTGGTCTAATTCCTGAGACACAACAGGATTAGAATTAGGTTGATGAGAAACCCTGCAATGGCCATGAAGCATTCAAGTAAAAGGAAGAGTCACACATCTCTCACTTTAAATCAAAAGCTCGACATGATTAAGCTCAGTGAGAAAGCCAAGACAGCCCAAAAGCTAGGCCTCCTGCACCAAACAGCCAGCCATGTTGTGAATGCAAAGTAAAGCTCTTGAAGGAAATTGAAAGTGCTGCTCCAGAGAACACAGGAATGATAAGAAAGCAAAACAGCCTTACTGCTGATACAGAGAAAGTGTTAGAGGTCTAGATAAAAGACCAAACCAGCCATATATTCCCTTCGGCCAAACATATTCCAGAGTAAGATCCTAACTCTCTTCAATCCTGTGAAGGCTGATAGGTGAGCACGCTGCAGAAGATAAATGTGAAGTTAGCGGAGGCTGGTCCATGAGGTGGAAGGAAAGAAACTGTCTCCATGACATGTAAGTGCAAGGAGAGAAGCAGTAAGTGCTGATGGAGAAGCCATCATAAGTTATTCAGAAGATCCACCTCAGATCATTAATGAAGATGCTACATTAAACAATAGATTTTCAATGTAGATGAAACAGGCCTCTACTGGAAGAAGATAGATCTTTCACAACTAGAGAGGAAAAGTCACTGGCTTCAAAGGGCCAGTGTTGACTCTCTCATTAGCAGGCAATACAGCTGGTGACTAAGGTGAAGCTAGTGTTTATTCGCCACCTGAAAATCCTAGGCCCCTAAGAAGGATGCTAAGTCTGCCAGCCAGGATGACAGCGAATCTGTTTACAACATGATTTACCTAGTTTTAAGCCCTCCGTTGAAAAAAAGGTTCCTTTCAAAATATGACTGCTCATCAACAATGAACCTAGTCACCTGAGAGCTCTGGGGGAGATGGACAATGGGATTCATGTCTCCAAGCCCACACACAACATGCACTCTGCAGCCTATGGGTCAAGCAATCATATCCACTTTCATAAGCCAACACTGCCACTGACAGTAACTCCTCTGATTAATCTGATCACAGTCAACTGAGTCTTCTGGAAAGGATCCATCCTTCTAGAAGCCATTAAGAACACACATGACTCATGGGAAGAGATCCAAATACCAACAGTAACAAGAGTTTGGAAGAAGTGGATTCCAACCCTTGCAGACTACTTTGAGGGGTTCAAAACTTTGGTGGAGGAAGTAACTATAGATGTGGTAGAAAGATCAAAATAGTAGAAGGGTAGCCTGACAAATGTGACCGAATTGCTTCAATCTCATGATAAAACTTGAACAGATGAGTTCCTTCCTTCTTATGGATAAGCAAAGAAAGTGGTTTCTTAAAATAGACTCTACTCCTGGTGAAGATGCTATGAAGACTGTTGCCATGACAACACAGCATTTAGAATATTCCATAAGTTGATACAGGAGAAGCAGGGTTTGAGACAACTGACTCCAATTCTGAAAGAAACTTGACTGTGGGTAAAACACTGTCATCTGTATCTCTGAGGTTATTGATATTTCTCCTGGCAATCTTGATTCCAGCTTGTGCTTCCTCCAGCCCAGTGTTTCTCATGATGTACTCTGCACATAAGTTAAATAAGCAGGGTAACAATATACAGCCTTGACGTACTCCTTTTCCTATTTGGAACCAGTCTGTTATTCCATGTCCAGTTCTAACTGTTGCCTCCTGACATGCATACAGGTTTCTCAAGAGGCAGGTCAGATGGTCTGGTATTCCCATCTCTTTCAGAATTTTCCACAGTTTACTGTGATCCACACAGTCAAAGGCTTTGGCATAGGCAATAAAGCAGAAATAGATGTTCTTCTGGAACTCTCTTGCTTTTTCCATGATCCAGCAGATGCTGGCAATTTGATCTCTGGTTCCTCTGCATGGGGTCGCAAAGAGTCGGACACGACTGAGTGACTGAACTGAACTGAACTGAACTGGAAACACTGTCAAACAGCATTGCATGCTACAGAAAAGTAATTCCTGAAAGGAAGAGTCAATCAATGCAACAATCCTCACTGTCTTGTTTTAAGAATCTACCGGAGTCACCCAACTCTCCAACCACCACTGCCCTTATCAGTCAGCATCCAGTAACACTGAGATAAGACCCTCCACCAGCAAAAAAATTGGGACTCACTGAAGGCTCAGATAATGGTTAGCATTTTTTAGGAATAAAGTATTTTTAAATTAAGTTATATAACTTTTTCCTTTAGACATAATGCTATTGCATACTAATAGACTACAGTTTAGTATAAACATAACTTTTATATGTGAAACCAAAATATTCATGCAACTTACTTTATTATGATATTTGC
>NW_011495015.1:171097-173147 GCF_000754665.1 Bison bison bison
GTGTTCTTTGGAAGGACTGATGCTAAAGCTCAAACTCCAATACTTTGGCCACCTGATGCGAACAGTTGACTCATTGGAAAAGACTCTGATGCTGAGAGGGACTGGGGGCAGGAAGAGAAGGGGACGACAGAGGATGAGACGGCAGGAAGGCATCACTGACTCGATGGACGTGAGTTTGGGTGAACTCCAGGAGTTGATGATGGACAGGGAGGCCTGGCGTGCTGTGATTCACGGAGTCGCAAAGAGTTGAACACGACTGAGCGACTGAACTGAAATGAACTGAGAACCAAACTTGCAATATCTCCAAGGTATGCCTGTATAGAAATTCCTGCTGTCTTAAGGAATCCTATAACAAATCTTTCCTCATAAAAATATACACTTAATTCAACACGGCTGCAATGAGATCCTATCACAGCATAGCTTCTAATCTTGCCAAAGAGAGCCAAGTTCTGATCAAGCTTCTGGACACAGCTGCAACTTACAGGAATTACAGAAAGGACAAACATGCAGGGACAACTCTGAGTGAAGGAAACTATGGGTGAACAGGCCCCAGATTTTTAACAAATAATCTTCAAGGAAAACAAAAGGATAGAGGACCTGTATACTAAAAGAAATTTAAAAGACATCAGAGGCTTTTTTTAATCAGGGAAGATTACACTTATTAAAGTCACTAGCGGCTGCTTTCTGAAGGAAAAAGGGAAGAATGGGATGTGATGGGAACTCTTGGGGAGAGGGCAAAGCTCTACCACTGACTTCAGAGGTGGTCACAGGCATATTCACCAGAGAACATTTTATTAATTATTTGCTTGTTTTACATGTCTACCTGTTTATTTTATAATAAAAAGGCAATTTTTTTCATTAGAAGAGAACTTATTTTTAATTTTAAATGATCATTCTCTAACCACATGATAATTCCCTATCTCTCAACACTGACGAGATGCACACTGAGGAAGACTTTAGCAAACCCTCCACAAAAGGACTACGGAATCTATTTTACAAGAAAGTCTGCTTTAGATCCATTAAATCCATTAACAGATTCTGGGTTCAGAACACCAGCTGAATAATCTCTGAATCACACAACCAGAGACTTCAATGGTTATTTCCACATTCCCCTTCCTCCAAGACAGTATGAAGTCAGCACCCAGTTCTGCCTGCACCTTGATTTACTGGAGCCACAAAGTAGTTTGGACTGCCCTAAGTTCTCCTCATCTTCCATAACACAAAAAAATGTAAGTCCTAAATCATAGCATCCAACAGCAGTGAAAGAATAGTCCTGACTTACGTCCATTCCATGCTGTTTGTCCCCCAAATCAGACAGAAATTCATACCACTTCTAAGAACAATTCCCTTTTCTTGAATAAAAAGAAATGTTGCAGCTAAATCAGCAGAATGAAGATTTCAGTATGAGAAATTTTAGTGTAAAAAACTGACAACTTCATACTGCATTTCCCAAAGTATTGATAGTTGAGTAAATCTAACTTTAAATGCTTTTAGTCCTTTGAGTTTAGTCAGTTCAGTTCAGTCTCTCAGTCGTCTCCGACTCTTTGCGACCCCATGAATCACAGCACGCCAGGCCTCCCTGTCCATCATCAACTCCCGGAGTTCACCCAGACTCACATCCATCGAGTCAGTGATGCCATCCAGCCATCTCATCCTCTGTCGTCCCCTTCTCCTCTTGCCCCCAATCCCTCCCAGCATCAGTCTTTTCCAATGAGTCAACTCTTTGCATGAGGTGGCCAAAGTACTGCAGTTTCAGCTTTAGCATCATTCCTTCCAAAGGAATCCCAGGGCTAATCTCCTTCAGAATGGACTGGTTGGATCTCCTTGCAGTCCAAGGGACTCTCAAGAGTCTTCTCCTACACCACAGTTCAAAAGCATCAATTCTTTGGCACTCAGCTTTCTTCATCACTCTTCCAACAACACAAGAGAAGACTCTATACATGGACATCACCAGATGGTCAACACCGAAATCAGATTGATTATATTCTTTGCAGCCAAACATGGAGAAGCTCTATACAGTCAGCAAAAACAGACCAGGAGCTGACTGTGG
>NW_011495015.1:173247-174488 GCF_000754665.1 Bison bison bison
ACTGAAGAAAGTAGGGAAAACCACTAGCCCATTCAGGTATGACCTAAATCAAATCCCTTATGATTATATAGTGGAAGTGAGAAATAGATTTAAGGGCCTAGATATGATAGATAGAGTGCCTGATGAACTATGGAATGAGGTTCGTGACATTGTACAAGAGACAGGGATCAAGACCATTCCTATAGAAAAGAAATGCAAAAAAGCAAATTGGCTGTCTGGGGAGGCCTTAAAATTGTTGTGAAAAGAAGAGAAGCGAAAAGCAAAGGAGAAAAGGAAAGATATAAACATCTGAATACAGAGTTCCAAAGAATAGCAAGAAGAGATAAGAAAGCCTTCTTCAGCGATCAATGCAAAGAAATAGAGGAAAACAACAGAATGGGAAAGACTAGGGATCTCTTCAAGAAAATCAGAGATACCAAAGGAACATTTAATGCAAACAGCTCAATAAAGGACAGAAATGGTATGGACCTAACAGAAGCGAAGATATTAAGAAGAGATGGCAAGAATACACAGAAGAACTGTACAAAAAAGATCTTCATGACCCAGATAATCACGATGTGTGATCACTGACCTAGAGCCAGACATCCTGGAATGTGAAGTCAAGGAGGCCTTAGAAAGCATCACTACGAACAAAGCTAGTGGAGGTGATGGAATTCCAGTTGAGCTATTCCAAATCCTGAAAGATGATGCTGTGAAAGTGCTACACTCAATATGCCAGCAAATTTGGAAAACTCAGCAGTGGCCACAGGACTGGAAAAGGTCAGTTTTCATTCCAATCCCAAAGAAAGGCAATGCCAAAGAACGCTCAAATTACCTACCGCACAATTGCACTCATCTCACACGCTAGTAAAGTAATGCTCAAAATTCTCCAAGCCAGGCTTCAGCAATACGTGAACCATGAACTTCCTGATGTTCAAGCTGGTTTTAGAAAAGGCAGAGGAACCAGAGATCAAATTGCCAACATCCGCTGGATCAACGAAAAAGCAAGAGAGTTCCAGAAAAACATCTATTTCTGCTTTATTGCCTATGCCAAAGCCTTTGACTGTGTGGATCACAATAAACTGTGGAAAATTCTGAAAGAGATGGGAATACCAGACCACCTGATCTGCCTCTTGAGAAATTTGTATGCAGGTCAGGAAGCAACAGTTAGAACTGGACATGGAACAACAGACTGGTTCCAAATAGGAAAAGGAGTACGTCGAGGCTGTATATTGTCACCCTGGTTATTTAACTTCTATGCA
>NW_011495015.1:174999-193221 GCF_000754665.1 Bison bison bison
TCCTGGGTGTTCTTTGGAAGGACTGATGCTAAAGCTCAAACTCCAATACTTTGGCCACCTCATGCAAAGAGTTGACTCATTGGAAAAGACTCTGATGCTGGGAGGGATTGGGGGCAGGAGGAGAAGGGGACGACAGAGGATGAGATGGCTGGATGGCATCACTGACTCGATGGATGTGAGTCTGAGTGAACTCCAGGAGTTGATGATGGACAGGGAGGCCTGGCGTGCTTCGATTCATGGGGTTGCAAAGAGTCAGACATGACTGAGCGACTGATCTGATCTGATCTGATCTTTCTTCATCACTCATATATTAATTGAGCAAAAACGAATATTGTCTGGAGAAGCAATGTCAGCAGTACAGCAGACCAAGAGGCTCCAGGCCCTCGTTCGGCCACAGAAACATTTAAAAAGCAAGTTCATATTGGCTACATGAACTTCACAGGCACTATGGAAACAAGGGTCTACAAAAACCAAGCAAATGTCCAATCAAGAAACCACATTGAGAACAGCAGGAATTTCCTGGTTTTTTAAATTCACCCTTGCCAAGCCATTCCCAGCCAAGTACAGCCCTGACCTGGAAGAAATGGGAACCCAGTTCCCAGTTCCTTCCCTTGAACCAGAGGGAGTACAGCAATCTTCAGGGCTGCCTGAGGGACTGGTCTCAGTGTCACCTAACTGAGAGCTCACACAGCAAAAGAGCAACACAGCTTAAAGCTAACGTGAGGACAAGCCCAAGCAAACAGGAAGAACAGTAAAAGCTGCAGGGAAACTACAAGACCCCCAGATGCCTGTGGCAAGAGATTACAAGACAGAGGAATACAACAGACTATGTGAGGCCCAGAGAAAAAAATCAATGTGACACTCTTAGGGAATTAAGACATGTATAAGCAGCCATGTATAAGGGGACATCAAAAGAACACATACACACGGCCAGCAAGACACGGGGACATCAAAAGAACACATACACACGGCCAGAAGACACACATCCAGAAAAGGCCTAAGAAGACATTGTGTGATAGTCGCCTAGTCGTGTTCAACTCTTTGTGACCCCATGGACTGTAGCCCACCAGACTCCTTTGTCTGTGGGATTCTCCAGGCAAGAATACTGGAGTGGGTTGCCATTTCACTAAGCCTTCACAAATGGCTGATCCCACAACACATGAGGGTCTTCCCTACGAAGTAGCAGCTCTGAAAAGAAAGGGAGAGTGACTATGTTTTTTCCAAATGCATCATTTTCAACAAAAAAAATAAGGCATACAAAAAAACAGGGCCTACAGTGATGTATGTCAATAATAACACAATAAAACTACAAGCAAACAACAAAAAACCCCAGGAAAACATGGTTCATTCAAGGAAAGAAAAAAAAATGGCAGACTTGCCAAAGAAACAAAGGTATAAGACATACTAGACAAAGAATTTAACATAAATTGTCTTAAATATGCTCAAACAGCTAAAGAAAAACACTAAAAAAAGACCTAAAGGTAATCCTCATAGCTCAGTTGGTAAAGAATCTGCCTGCGATGCAGGAGACGCCGGTTCAATTCCTGGGTCGGGAAGATCAGCTGGAGAAGGGATAGGCTACCCACTCCAAAATTCTTGGGTTTCCCTTGTGGCTCAGCTGGTAAAGAATCCGCCTGCGATACGGGAGACCTGGGTTCGACCCCTGGGTTGGCAAGATCCCCTGGAGAAGGGAAAGGCTACCCACTCCAGTATTCTGGCCTGGAGAATTCCAGGTACTATACAGTCCTTGGGGTTGCAAAGAGTTGGACAGGACTGAGCAACTTTCACTCACAAAGGTAATCAGAAAAATTAAAAAGCAACAAAATGAGAATATCAAACAGAGAGATAGACATTGTAAAATGGCAACTATAAAAAGACATTTAAAAAATAAATTCTAGAGCAGAAAAACACATTAACTGAAATGAAAAGCTCACTAGAGTGGCTTAACAGTAGACTACAACAGGTAGAAAAATAAATCAGAGAACCTGATGATAGGTTATCTGAAATTATGGAATCTGAGAAGAACTTATGGTGTACCATCAAATGGACCAATGTATACACACAGGAGTCCGAGAAGATGAAGAGATAAAGGACAGATACTACTTGAAGAAATAAAAGCCAAAAAAATCCCCAAATCTGAGGAAAGACATAGATCTACAACTCCAAGCAGTTCAACAAACTACAAGCAGGATAAACACAGAGACCCACACCAAGACACATTATAATCAAACTGCTGAAAGACAAAGAGAACTGTGAAAGGAGCAAGGGAAAAGCATCCTATCACATGCAACAGATACTCAATCAGTGTGTGCGTGAATTTGTCAACAGAAACCTAGAAGGCCAAGAGTACAAAGATAAACTGAAAATGCTGAAAGGAGAGAAAAAGTGTGAACTAAGAAACTGTATCAGGCAAAACAGCCTTGTTTTTAAGGGAGGGAAAATTAAGACATTCCTTGATAAACAGCTAAGGGAGTTTATTATCACTAGACCCAAAATACAAGAAATGCTAAAGGGAGTACTTAAAGTAGAAATGAAAGAAAGGACACTAGACAACACAAAGCTGCTGAAAAACAGGAAGTCTTCCAGGAAAGGCAAATAGGCAAATACATGAACAAATATAAATATCAGTAACACTCTAATTTTGGTTTTTAATTCCACCTTTAATATTTCTACAGGATTTTAAAGGGCCCCTGGTGGCTCAGACAGTAAAGAATCTGTCTGCAACACAGGACACCCAGGTTCTTAAAAAATAAATGCATAAAAAATACTTCTAATTCTATGTGAATGGATACAACATAAAAGGTGTGGTCCAGTAGCTAAGACTTCATGCTCTCACTGCAGGGGGCCCAGGTTCAATCTCTGGTGAGGGAACTAGATTCCACATGCCACAACTAAGACCCAGTGCAGCCAACTAAATAAATAAATATAAAAAAATAAACACAACTAAGTGGGGAACAATAGTATTTATATGAAATTGATGTTAAATTAGTATCAATTTAAAATGAATCACTATAACTGTAGGATATCTTCTATAATCTCCATACTGAAAAAAAAATTCATAGAATATTTATACAAAGGGAAATAATGGACAAAAATGCTATAAGACATAAAGAAAACAAACAAACAAAAAAAATAGTCCTTCCTTACTGCAAATGGATTAAAATCCCCAGTAAAAAGACATAGATTAGCAGAGTTTGGAATGTAAAAAAATAATAATAATAAAATCCAACTATATTCTTTCTATAGGAGACTTACTTCAAATATAAGGACACACACAGGTTGAAAATGAAACTACAGAAAAAGACATTCCACACAAATACAAATGAAAAGAGAACAGAAGTGGCTATATCAGACAAAATAGACATTAAGTCAAAAACAATTACAAGAGACAAAGAATATTACATATGATAAAAAGGTTGATAAGCTAAGAAGATGTAACAATTATAAACATATATGGACCACTCAGAGGTTTAAAATATGTATCTATATTGACAGAATTAAAGAATTAGCTCTATCAATAATAGAAGACTTCAATACCCCACTTTCAATAATGGCTACAAGGAAGTCAATAAGGAAATAGAGGATTTAAACAACCCTACACACCAACTGTACCCTAGCAAACACATACAGAACAAACACGCCACCCAACAACAGCATAATACACATCTTTCCAAATGCACATGGAATATTCTTCAGGACAGAATATTTGTTGGGCCACAAAACAAGGTAATGAATTTTAAAAGATTGAAATCATGCAAGTTATTTTTCTGATCACAATGGGAAAACACTAGAAATCAATAGCAGAAGTGAAAAATTCACAAACCTAAGGAATCTAAATAGCATGCTATTAGACAACCAATGGGTCAAAGAAGAAATCATAGGGGAATTAGAAAACAACTTGAGACAAATGACAATAAAAAAGCAACATATCAAAACTTGTGAAATGCAGCAAAGCAGTGCTAAAAGAGAAATCTACAAACAAACATTAAAGTAGACATAAATGAAATAGAGAATAGAAAAACAGGAAAAAAAAAATTCAGTGAAACTGGGTTCTTTAAAAAGATCAAGAAGATTGTCGAACCTTTAGCTAGACTACCCAAGAAAAAAAAGATTCAAAATAATAAACTAAAAAGTGAAAGTGGAGACATTACCACCAATTTTAGTAAAATAAAGGATAAGTAAAGATAAGTAGGATAAAGGATAAGTAAAGTAAAGTAAGGTGCGTGATCACACCATCGTGATTATCTGTCATGAAGATCTTTTTTGTACAGTTCTGTGTATTCTTGCCACCTCTTCTTAGTATCTCCTGCTTCTGTTAGGTCCATACCATTTCTGTCCTTTATCGAGCCCATCTTTGCATGAAATGTTCCCTTGGTATCTCTAATTTTCTTGAAGAGACCTCTAGTCTTTCCCATTCTGTTGTTTTCCTCTATTTCTTTGCATTGATCGCTGAAGAAGGCTTTCTTATCTCTCCTTGCTATCCTTTGGAACTCTGCATTCAGATGTTTGTATCTTTCCTTTTCTCCTTTGCTCTGTGCTTTTCTTCTTTTCACAGTACCTCAGTACATACTCACAGTACAGAGTACATCAAGGCTGTATATTGTCAACTTGCTTATTTAACTTATACGCAGAGAACATCATGAGAAATGCTGGGCTGGAAGACGCACAAGCTGGAATCAAGATTGCCGGGAGAAATATCAATAACCTCAGATATGCAGACGACGCCACCCTTATGGCAGAAAGTGAAGAGGAACTAAAAAGCCTCTTGATGAAAGTGAAAGAGGAGAGTGAAAAAGTTGGCTTAAAGCTCAACATTCAGAAAACGAAGATCATGGCATCTGGTCCTATCACTTCATGGGAAATAGATGGGGAAACAGTGGAAACAGTGGCAGACTTTATGTTTTGGGGCTACAAAATCACTGCAGATGGTGATTGCAGCCATGAAATTAAAAGATGCTTACTTCTTGGAAGGAAAGTTATGACCAACCTAGATAGCATATTCAAAAGCAGAGACATTACTTTGCCAACAAAGGTCCATCTAGTCAAGGCTATGGTTTTTCCAGTGGTCATGTATGGATGTGAGATTTGGACTGTGAAGAAAGCTGAGCGCCGAAGAATTGATGCTTTTGACATGTGGTCTTGGAGAAGACTCTTGAGAGTCCCATGGACTGCAAGGAGATCCAACCAGTCTATTCTAAAGGAGATCAGTCCTGGGTGTTCTTTGGGAGGAATGATGCTAAAGCTGAAACTCCAGTACTTTGGCCACCTCATGTGAAGAGTTGACTCATTGGAAAAGACTCTGATGCTGGGAGGGGTTGGGGGCAGGAGGAAAAGGGGACGACAGAGGATGAGATGGCTGGATGGCATCACCGACTCGATGGACGTGAGTTTGGGTGAACTCCGGGAGTTGGTGATGGACAGGGAGGCCTGGAGTGCTGCAATTCATGGGGTCACAAAGAGTCAGACATGACTGAGCGACTGAACTGAACTGAACTGAAAGTAAAGTAAAAATAAGATCATAGGAGAGTGCGTGTGTGCATGCTAAGTCCCTTCAGTCATGTTCAACTCTTTGCAACCGTATGGACTATAGCCCTCCAGGCTCCTCTGTCCATGAGATTCTTCAGGCAAGAATACTGGAGTGGGTTGCCATGCCCTCCTCCAGGGGATCTTCCAAACCCAGGATTGAACCAGTGTCTCCTATGTCTCCTGCATTGGCAGGCGGGCTCTCTACCACTAGCACCACCTATGAACAATTAAATGCCACATATTGGATACAAAGAAGAAATGCACAAACTCCTAGAAACACACAACCTACCAAGACTGAATCATGGAAGAAATGAAGAATCTAAATAGACATTTAACCAGTAAGGCAACTGAATCAGCAATCCAAAAAAACTTCCATTAATAAAAGCCCCAAATTAGATGGCTACACTGGTGAGTTCTACCAAACATTTAAAGAATTAATACCAGCCTCTCTCAAATCCTTCTAAAATATTGAAGATGAAAGAATATTTTCTTAACTCATTCTGCGATACCAGAATTACTGATACCAAAGCCAGATAAAGACACTATAAAGGGAGGGGGAGGAAACTACAGACTAATATCCATTATGAACATTGATGCAAAAATCCTCAACAAAATACTGCTGCTGCTAAGTCACTTCAGTCGTGTCCGACTGTGTGACCCCATAGACGGCAGCCCACCAGGCTCCCCCGTCCCTGGGATTCTCCAGGCAAGAACACTGGAGTGGGTTGCCATTTCCTTCTTCAATGCATAAAAGTGAAAAGTGAAAGTGAAGTCGCTCAGTCATGTCTGAACCTCAGCGACCCCACAGACTGCACCAGGCTCCTCCATCCATGGGATTTTCCAGGCAAGAATACTGGAGTGGGGTGCCTTTGCAAAATACTAGCAAACACAAATTCAACAGCATATTTAAAAAACTGTACAACATGACAAAGTAGGATTATTCCCTGAATGTAACGACTATTCACATAGTTGATTAAAAAAATCAATGTGATATAACAGATTAACGAAATGAAGGGGAAAAAAAAACACATGATCATTTCAACTAAATGCAGGAAAAAGAATTTAACAAAATCCAACACTCATCTATGATTAAAAAAAAAAACAATCAACAAACCTAGGAATAGAAGGAAAATATCACATTATAAAGGCCATTTATGAAAAACAGATACTATCACACTCAATGACGAAAGAGTGCATCAAAATACACTTATCAAACAAATGGAAAGGCACCCCACAGAAGGGGCAAAAACACTGCAAATAATGTATCTGATAAGAGATTTATAGTAAGAACAAAATTCAACAGAGTAAACTTTAAAATGTCTTACAGGCTCTATTCAAGAACTCATGAATTGGGAAACACCCCATCTAAGAAGACAGAAAGGAGCTCAGACAAGCTACACAGCATGAAAGACATTTACATGCAGAATGGGATGGAGCAAGGAAGCTACAGCAGAGTGGATTGTCTGTGACAAGGTTACCTTCCTTTAGGGGTGCAGGGGTCTATTGGTCAGATTACCTCAAGTAATTCCGAACTGACTAGACTCCACAGGTGGGAGAGGCTGAAACTGTAATAAAGTTAGGTATTAGGTCTTGGTTTGGTGATGTGAACTTAGCACAAGTGACTCCACTTTAGCCCTGTTGTTTCTTTTTTAACAATATTCAAAATATATATTTAAAAAGAACACCTACAACTCAAAAATTTAAAAAGCAAACAACCTGATTAAAATATGAACAAAGCACTTGAAGGACATTTCTTCAAAGGAGGGGGCAAATAAGCACATAAAAAGATGTTCAATGTCACAAATCATTCAGAAAATGCAAATCAAAACCACGAGGAGACACTAATGCACCATCCATGCACTGGTTATCATCAAAAAGAAAACAATGAAATAGGAAGTAACAAGTGTTAGCAAGGACATGTAGAAATAGGCTGGTAGGAATAAATAATGGTATAGCTGCTTTGGAAAACAGATTTTTTTTCTTCAAAAAATTAAACAGAATTATCATATCCTCCAGCAATTTGACTTCTGGGTATAAGCAGTAACTTGAACAAATATATTTACAGCAATGTTCACAGCAGCATTATTCACAGTAACCAAAAGGTAGAAACAACTCAAGTGCCCCTCAAAGGATGAATGGATAAACAAAACAGGATACACACACAACAGAGTATTATTCAGCCTAAAAAAAGAAGGAAATTCTAACATTTGGTACAACACGGATAAACCTTGAAGACATTACACTAAGTAAAACAAACCAAACACACGACAAATACTATGATTCCACTCAGATGAGTAGTCAAATTCAAAAAACAAAAGCAGAATGGTGGTTGCCAAGAGGTTAGTGGAGGAGGGAAGGAGGACTTAATGTTGAATGGAAACTGTGTCTCATGGGAAGAAGAAAAGTTCTGCAGAGGGACAGTTGCACAACTCTGTGGATGTACTTAATGTAATGAAGTTATACAATCAAAATTAGTTAAAATGGTAAATTCTGTTATGTATATGTAATCATAATGTTAAAAATTAACAATTTAAAACACATTAAGATTGAGTGATCTTTATTTCCTTTTTAAAACTTTATTTTCAAAGTGTTTTCATAAACTTTTACTATCACCTTAGTAATAAAAAACCTTCTTGTTTCATTACTTTTCAAAAGAGAGTATCAGCATTACACTTTGGCACTCTATTCTAGCCATATATAGTTTTACTTGTGTTTTTAATGCTAACTTTTTACCTTTACATATGAAAAGGGCACAAAACTTAAGAAATAGATACATAAAAGGAAATCAGATTCAAAGAGATGGAATGTTCACTATATAATGCCATTAATTTTTTAAAAGCCATCATTTTGATCAGTGAATGCTATTCTCACTTGCAATAGAAAATAGTCCCTGAAACATGGGAAATAAAAATTTCAAATGCCTCCCTCTTGCCTACGGATACACGGAGCTATGTCACACCTATGCCACAGGTATTATAAATTAAGCATAAACAAAAATTTAAATTATCTTATGAATTCTTTTAAAAAATGTGTCTTCTCCCTCGTCCAATCCCAAACACATATTCACAAAAATAATACTAATAATAATCCCTTAGACTCACCGTTGTCCTCTTCAGAGGAAATAGTCAATGGGATACATCATTTTGAAGCACCATCATTTTCCCTGTCTACTCTCCACCCTGAGTCTCTCACAAATCTTCCCAGGTAAAACCAGAAAAACACACAAGTCAGAATTTATATACAAGACCTGTATGTATAAGCAACTAAATCTGACCCACAAGAACCTTAACTGTTAGCAATCAAGCCTTCTTTTTTTTTTTTTTTTAATAGAGTAACAACTACCAACAATCTCTGAAAACTAGACTGGTCTACACAGAAATACTAAGATGGAGAACATGGCACAGTTCAATTCTATTTTCACCAGAATCTTATCTTCACAGAGTAAACATATGTGTGAGAGTAACCTTTACACTCTCAGAAACATTCACAAACAAATCCACCAACACTGTATTCAAGAAGGGCACAGCAATGTTCAGGGCTGAGGAGGCTGTCAGAGTCAACAGCAGCAATTACTGGTTTTAGATCTTTCTGTTTCAGGAAACTCAACCACTCTAAACTTGTGAAAACAGATAAGAAAAGAAACTTGATTTTACCCACTGAACCCTCAGCTTCACAGAAAATCTGACTAGAGGTCCCCTTTAACAAAACAAAAGGAGAACACATATTACATTAATGAGTCCAGTTCTAAAAAGGAAAAATCAAAAGAAAATAAAAAATGAGAATAGAAACTTTATCTACCTACAGTCTCCATTTTGGATCACACAGAAGAAAGGAAAAAATGAAAGAAGAGGGTTGGGAGCAGTAAGAAGTGAGGAAACTTGGAAGCTGTAAAAGATCATGAAGTTCCTAGTGGTCCATCAAGCAGAATTTGAAAAATGTTTCAGGACATCACTTGCTGCTTAAGATGTACCCACCTCTGTGACAAATATCCAGTGAGACCAAGGTTCCTTTGATCATACAACTACGCTCTCCTGTGACTGTACTCCCAGCCCTGAAGAAACACCATGGTATGTATAAGTAACAGAACATAAGCTTTTAAACTCAGTTTTGAATCCTCACTCTGCATTTTGCTGGCTGACAAGGATGAAGTTACTTAACCTCTGGGAAACTACTTTCCTTATCCAGAATCAAATAAACAACAGAATGACTTCCTATCTCATCTGGATATCAAAAAGACAATGAAAACAAGTTGTATGGAATTTCAAACTCCATTTTCAATGGAACGAGGAGACTTAAATCTATGTAATGAAAGGCCACACAGGGCACCCCATACAAGGAAACTGATCCAGAATGCTCAGCATGCAGTAAAATCTAGTAAAATTGGACTTACTAAGTTTGGACTTTCAAAATAATAAACAACTCCTTGAGCTGGACAAAAAGAAAGAAATCAAGTCACATATCAGAGGTAAAAGCATTAATCTGGCCTCGTATTTCTTCACAGTAATATGCAAAGCCATATATCAGTGGAATAAAACTTCAAAATTCTTACAATATTTAAGCAAAGTGTGAGTAAAGGATTTCATATCCAGTCTGGCATTCCTTCAAGTATAATGACCACAGACTAATAGTTCTGAACACATTGGGACTCAGAAACTATGGTTCCCTTGAATCCAAAAGACAACTGGAGAAGCAAAGCCAAAAGAACTGGCAACTGAATTAATTTCACTGTAGAACTAAGATTACAACAAATATAAAGATGAAAGTGATAAGCCAAATGTAAATTTTATCATGTGTGATAATGTAAAAATGATACAACTGACAAAAATGACGACTATGCAGGAGAGCAGAAAAAGATGGCAGGGGACAGGGTAATGCTACTGCCTAGTGGCTGAGAATCAAAAGATCAACTGTATCAAAAAAGGTACAATTCAGAGTATCAAAAAAACAATCCAATTTTTTAAAAGACCCCATAATAAGAGTCTTAAAATTTTTTAACAGAAAACATAAAACAGCATGACAGAACTTAGGCCAAACATATGAGCATAAATAAACATGTCATATAATGAAAAAGACTTAAAGAAAACATAAAAACATATAACAGAACAGATTTAGACAAAATATATCTATCAAATCAATAATGAACTTAAATACAAAGTTAAGTAAACTTAATTCACCAATTTATAATATTTTCAGATGAGGCCATGAAGCAAAATTCAACTCATTGTCACCATACTAGGTATAGAGGGGAACTTCCTCAATTTAATACAGAACATCTACAGGAAATCTGCAGCTAACATCATACTTAATGGTGATAAACTGCCTTTCCTGCTAACATCAGGAACAAGGCAAGGGTGTCTTCTCTCAACGCTCCCTTCTAAAACTGTACTGGAAGTTCTAGCTAATTTAGCAAGACCCAAAAAAAGGGGGCCGGGGAAGGTAAACAGACTGGGACAGAAGAAATAAAACTGTCTTTGCAGAGGACATTGTCTATGTAGAAAATTTTAAGAAAAACGAAAAACTCTTGAAACAAGCGATTATAGCAAGGTGGCAGGACATCAGGTTAATAAAAAAAGTCAGTCACTTTCCCAGTACCAGCAATAAGCAAGTAGAATTTGAAATTAAAAACAATATCATTTAGATTAACAATATCATTATCAATATCTTTAGAGTACATCAAGGCTGTATATTGTCACCTTGCTTATTTAACTTATATGCAGAGTACATCATGAGAAAAGCTGGGGTGGATGAAGCACAAACTGGAATCAAGATTGCCGAGAGAAATATCAATAACCTCAGATAAGCAGATGACACCACCCTTATGGAAGAAAGTGAAGAGGAACTAAGAGCCTCTTGATGAAGGTAAAAGAGGAGAGTGAAAAAGCTGGCTTAAAACTCAACATTCAGAAAACTGAGATCATGGCATTCAATCCCATCACTTCATGGCAAACAGATGGGGAAACAGTGACAGACTTGATTTTCTTGGGCTCCAAAATCTCTGCAAATGGTGACTGCAGCCATGAAATTAAAAGATACTTGCTCCTTGGAAGAAAAGCTATGACCAACCTAGACAGCACCTTAAAAAGCAGAGACATTACTTTGCTGACAAAGTAATGGTCCATCTAGTCAAAGCTATGGTTTTTCCAGTAGTCATGTATGGATGTGAGAGTTGGACCATAAAGAAAGCTGAGCACCAAAGAATTGATGCTTTTGAACTGTGGTGTTGGAGAAGACTCTTGAGAGTCCCTTGGACTGTAAGGAGATCCAATGAGTCCATCCTAAGGGAAATCAACTCTGAATATTCATTGGAAGGACTAATGCTGCAGCTTAAGTTCCAACCCTCTGGCCACCTAATGGGAAGAACTGATTCACTGGAAAAGACCCTGATGCTGGGAAAGATTGAAGACAGGAGAGAAGTCCATATTCCGGGAAAGAAAGACTCAATATTGTCAAGATGTCAGTTCTTTCCAACTCAATTTATGGATTCAATTAAATCCTAATGTCTCAGGGAACTCAAATAGGGCTCTGTATCAAACCTAGAGGGGTGGGATGGGGAAGGAGATGGAAGGGAGGTTCAAGAGGGAGGGGACACATGGACACCTATGGATGATTCAGGTTGATGTTTGACAGAAAACAACAAAATTCTGCAAAGCAATTATCCTTCAATTAAAAAATAAATAAATTTTTAAAAAAAACCCAAAGTACAGAAGTAAAAGTTCCTAATCAACACAATACTAAAGGAGAAAAACAAAGAGAATTAGACACTACCTGACTTCAAGATTTATTATAAAGCTACAGTATTCAAGACAGTATGATACTGATGGAAGGACAGACAAACAGGACAGAATAAAGAGCCCAGAAAGATCCACAAAAACACAGTTAGCTGATCTTTGACAATGGAGCAAATGCAATACAATAAGGGGGGAAAAAATACTCTTTTCAATAAATGGTGCTGGAACAACTAAACATCAATACTGTATGATTCTAAAAAAAAAAAATACTGTATGATTCTAATTTTATGACTTTCTGGAAAAGACAAAATTATGGTGACAGTGAGAGTGGTTACCAAGGGTTAAGGGAGGAATGAATGAACAGGCAGAGCACAGAGCACTTTTAGGGAAGTAAAACTGTTCTGTGAGGTACTATAATGGTGGATATATTTATCAAAACCCACAGAATGCAAAAAAACCAAGAGTGGACCACAATGTAAACTAAGGACTTTAGTTAAGAATTACGGGTCACTGACAGGAAATCCCCGAAGAGCATAAGAAGTAACTCTGATTCTGAACAATGTGGACAACACTGTTCTGAGTCAAAACAAAAATATTTCAAGACTTAGCTAGTGGTCCAATAGCTAGGACTCTGCACTTTTACTGCTGAGGGCATGAGTTCAATCCTTGGTCAGGGAACTAAGATCCTGCAAACGACACAGCACAGCCTAATTATGGCCTGTGAACTAGCCATAAACAGGTTGTTTTGGTCTTATTTTCTTCTTCATCCCTTCTTTCATTTGGGAATATAAGTCAAGAATTCTTTTATTTGTAAAAGCATTATTAAAAACAATTCAACATAGTGATCCTAATGTCTCCTGATCTGAGCATCAAATCAATCAGTTTTAGAACCAGAAGTCAACCATGTCTTGAAATACACATATTTAGAGATCATTTCATTCAGAGTTCCAAACATTTCAGTCACTTGGGTGCCCTTTTTTTCTGTTTCTAACAATAGTTACAGACCAACTGTACTAGTTACTATCAATCTGATTGCTTTGAGGCTGAAAATAAGATTATGTAAAAGGAGAGTTGGTCCCAGAGCTAGAGGTGCCCTAGCTGTTTGGTTTCAGGATCAAGCTCTGTGTGAATTACTGCCCCAGTAAGCACAGATGCAACCATGAAGGCTGAACATCTTTCAAAAGCAACTGCATCTGCTCTGAGAAGGACATCAAGCAGAGGACTTCTGATGCTGAGCTCCTAAAGAAGTACAGCTTTGAGCCCACACAGGAAGGAAAGCTCTTCCAGCCAAACCCCAAGAGTTTCCCGTGCCAGAAGCAGAGAAGCAGTGACCTCTGGGTTTATGCGTGACGTGATGATTGCTCAAAACAAGCCTCACCAACCACTAAACCCAGGGAGGGCACGGTACGAATGGGGAGACATTTCCCTCATTTAGTTTCTGTTAAAGATCTTGACTACAGTACCAAAAAAAAAAGGAGATGTTTATCTGTACATAAATAGAATTCTAGTATACCAATCAAATTAAAAGCAAACCTAAAAAGAGAGATAACAATGAAAAAAAATAATCCAATAATAACTTTTAGGAAGAAACATTTAAACTATTAACAAGTGTCTCAAATGAACAATGCACTTGGCTTCTCTGCAGGGAGAGCATTCGATTCTTGCTGCCATCAGCCTCTGAAACTCCAGCTCCCTCAATCTACCAGACGTCCAGAGGTGTAGCCACAAAGTACCACCAGGTCAAAGCAAGAAAACTCAGCACTCCCTCAACTCCTTCTCAGAAGCCGCAGGGCCCTGGGCAGGCCACTCTTCCTCCACACACCTGATTCTTGCCAGTGAACTGGGACTAACACCACCTTCTGTGGCTACTTCACAGGACTGTTCACTATGAGGATCAATTCATGCTTTTATAAACTGTTAAGCCCACACCAAAAAATGTGGTACTACAGAGAGGAAGTGAAGTGAAAGTCACTCAGTCATGTCTGACTCTTTGCAACCCCATGGACTATACAGTTCATGGAATTCTCCAGGTCAGAATACTGGAGTAGGTAGCCGTTTCCTTCTCCACGTGACGTTCCCAACCCAGGGATCAAACCCTGGTCTCCCGCATTGCAGACGGATTCTTTACCAGCTGAGCCACCAGGGAAGCCCGAGAGGAACTGCAGTAAATTAATCGATACATGTAAAGTATTAAACCAATACAAAGGACTTTATGAAGAATAAGAGCATTTCTAAAAATTCAGTGAATGACCTCACATACTAACCAGCTGGATGCATTACAGATGCAATGGGACCTGAGTTCACCAACAATTCCTGCTAGCACTGATTTCTCCCTTTTAGCTCTGGGCTTTCCTCATTTAAACCCTGAGTTGTTTCTGCAATAGTCAAGTCCTCCTCCACTTCCAAGCCAAAATGAGTGCGTATTAGGGCCAGAGCAGGGCCAAGCTAGGGAATCAATGAAGTCGTCAATTTGCAAATGAAGTGATGTGCCTGCAGCCATCCTATCTCCATGAAAAGTGAGCTTCACAGAAGACAGTAGGAACTGCCCCAAGAGATGTAACTGCAGGAGAGCTGTGCCCCTAGCCAGTAACCAGAACCAGGAAAAACAAGATTCTGAGGCCCCTCAGAAAAAAAGTGGACACTGAGTCAAGAGAAAAGAGGGGACGGCTATCCTTGATGGGAAGGAGACATGATTTAGTCTAAAGCAAGAGGGCTTTTCTAACCTGGTGTATATGCAATGTACACATTCACCCACAAGCCCAAGGGACACAACTCCATCAACAGCTCCGGCATCCTCCGTGGGTCTGTGGCCTTTGTGGCACCACACCAACACACTGGTTTGTAACTGCTCCAACACCTAATACCATATTAAAAGTTGCATGAAGCTTCCCATTGTCATCCAGGCCCATTTAACAGACAGATGAAGGAAAAACAAGAACTTTTAGTCTTATTGATGGACACTTATTCTAATTTTTGAGGACACACTTAAGATCCACCATGAATCAAAGCTCCATGCCTAAAAATGCAGATGGCCACAGGCAAAAGAGAGTGTACCCCTCACTCACAATCTGCATCTTAGTCTGACACACAAAGGTTCCTTCTGGGTGCATAGAAATCCCTTGCAGTACGGTGCATATACTCAAAGGTACTCATTGCATAACATGAACAAGGTGACCCTATTACAAGATGAGCGATTTGTTTGTGGTTGACTTAGCTCTGCAGTCAGTGTAAACACCTTTAAAAATGGAATCACAGTATATCATTATTTTACCAGGTCCTGTGAATTGAGGTTTGGGTAAAATAAAACACTTTCCTATTTCTCCAAAGACCATAATTCAAATTTAACAAGGCTCATGACAGACAATGCACTAAGACACGTCCTACTTCACCTCCCAACACAACGGCACTGGTTGGTCAGCTACAGGCTGAAAAGATTTAGTCAGAGATAAGAACCTCCTCTGAATTCTGACTCCAGTAGAGATCTTTCTGATTACCAAGGTGTGCTCAGCAGTTATCACTGTTCTTATCACTTTGAGCACATCGCTGTCTATTCATCTATGAACTGTTCCTGAGGACACTCTGCTTAAGGCTTTGACAGTGTTTACTTTCTATAAATCAGTACACACAACTGCTGCCCTGACACCTATGGTACCCAAGTCACCATTTATGTGGTAGGTGAATCAATACCCCCCACTTAAAAGATGTATGTACCAAGATAATTCCAAAAGAAAATGAACATTACCCATTCAGAGGGTCAAAATGCAGGGGATCTGGAAGATGAAAGCCAGTGGATTATTTGAAGGTCCAGATGGCTGAAGGCCAAGCTGGCTGGACAAACAGCAAAACACCACCTGAACATCATTCAGAACCTCCTGACAGCCGTATCATTAAAGCTACATCAATCCCAAATCAAAGTTTAACCACCAGCTCGATATGCCTAGTTCTGAAGTTGCTCAAAAAGTGAAAGAGACGGAATTCCAAGGAAAGATGTGGGGGAGTGGTGAGACACAAGACAATGGTGAGAATTATTTAATGCATTTCCTGGTCCACACTCACAGGTGGAATAAGACGGGGACGAACGAAAACTGAATACAAATCCAAGTCCATTCTGTCTAGGTAAGAAAGCTTCCAGCAAGAGAAATATCTCAGAGCTTAGGGACTCCAGGGTCCACAGCCACCCCAAGGGCCTCCTTGCCACTCCAGACTCTGGCTACCCACCTCTGAAGCCTCAGGAATGGGTTCGGTGAATTTATTCTTGGCCAGGGTGGGGGGTGGGGGTGGTGGCAGCTACCTACTTACATCCCTTAAGCAGGTCTCTTCTTCCCCACAGACTCCATGGCACACATGCCCATGATTCACTGCTCCAATCACCATGTTTTCTGCTAGTAAACCCACTGTACTACATACGCTAGCACACACCACTGGCTGCAAAGCCTGCCTTACACATTAAAAAAAAAAGGGGAGTTCCAAGGGACCTGGGCAGTCAGCAATCTGGTGTTCTGAAGGCTTGTTGACTCATTACTATCTCTTATGGCCTGATGGAAATACACAAAGAAAAGTCAGTGGAGCGTGCTTTCTCAAGTCAGTGACCCAAGACGCCATGAAGCGCATCTAGCAAAGGGATCAGCTCTGCGGGTCACACAGAGCCAATCTGTGCCCGACCTGGCAGAGGTCTGCTGACTGGATGCACAGTCACAGGCTTCTGACGGGAAGTCAAACAGCTGGTTTCACGGTCATCCCCGTAACATGCAGCCAACATGCTGAGCTACAGCCCAGGCAGTTCTGAGGTGCGCCGAGCCTACGGGACTACTAGAGAACTCTAGCTGATGACACCTTCCCAACAAATGTGTGACTTTTCATGTTAAGTTTTAAAAAACAGTTAAGTCATTTTTATTTCTCATACACACGTGCATATTATTCTAAGGTTAACAGCCATATCACCAAACTGTTAAAGTTTTAAACTAAATTATTCGGCATGATATAACTATAAAAACAACTACTTAAAACTTACAAAAACACAACTCACAGTCCCTTGCTAACTCTAATACATAGAACATTTCACTGCTGCTGCTACTGCTAAGTCATTTCAGTCGTGTCCGACTCTGTGCAACCCCACAGACGGCAGCCCACCAGGCCTCACTGTCCCTGGGATTCTCCAGGCAAGAACACTGGAGTGGGTTGCCATTTCCTCCTCCAATGCATGAAAGTGAAAAGTAGAACATTTCACTGACTCAGGTCAAAAAAGTCTCCTTTAAAATGTCTCTTTAGACAAATCACTTGGCAATGGAGAAATCCCAAGCCATTGGAAAATGCAACAAAACCACCATAAATCATACCAAGACATTTTCCCTCCAGCCCCACCTCTCAAACTCATTACCAAGAAGACAAGAAGGTATTGCTTCTTCACCTGAAAACAGACGTCTAAACACTGACTTTGGGCTGAATTTCTTCTGGCCACATTACTAAGATATCAGTTTAGTTCAGTTCAGCTCAGTCGCTCAGTCGTGTCTGACTCTTTGCGACCCCATGAATCGCAGCACGCCAGGCCTCCCTGTCCATCACCAACTCCAAGAGTTCACCCAGACTCACGTCCATCAAGTCAGTGATGCCATCCAGCCATCTCATCCTCTGTCGTCCCCTTCTCCTCCTGCCCCCAGTCCCTCCCAGCATCAGAGTCTTTTCCAATCAGTCAACTCTTCGCATAAGGTGGCCAAAGTACTGGAGTTTCAGCTTTAGCATCATTCCTTCCAAAGAAATCCCAGGGCTGATCTCCTTCAGAATGGACTGGTTGGATCTCCTTGCAGTCCAAGGGACTCTCAAGAGTCTTCTCCAACACCACAGTTCAAAAGCATCAATTCTTCGGCACTCAGCCTTCTTCACAGTCCAACTCTCACATCCATACATGACCACAGGAAAAACCATAGCCTTGACTAGATGAACCTTTGTTGGCAAACTAATGTCTCTGCTT
>NW_011495015.1:193321-216835 GCF_000754665.1 Bison bison bison
GTAAGCATCTTAATTTCATGGCTGCAGTCACCATCTGCAGTGATTTTGGAGCCCCCAAAAATAGAGTCTGCCACTGTTTCCACTGTTTCCCCATCTATTTCCCATGAAGTGATGGGACCGGATGCCATGATCTTCGTTTTCTGAATGTTGAGCTTTAAGCCAACTTTTTCACTCTCCACTTTCACTTTCATCAAGAGGCTTTTTAGTTCCTCTTCACTCTCTGCCATAAGGGTGGTGTCATCTGCATATCTGAGGTTACTGATATTTCTCCCGACAGTCTTGATTCCAGCTTGTGTTTCTTCCAGTCCAGCGTTTCTCATGACATACTCTGCATAGAAGTTAAATAAGCAGGGTGACAATATACAGCCTTGACATACTCCTTTTCCTATTTGGAAACAGTCTGTTGTTCCATGTCCAGTTCTAACTGTTGCTTCCTGACTGCATACAGATTTCTCAAGAGGCAGGTCAGGTGCTAAGGTATAGGTGGAGATCAATGGAAAGACATTTTTTGTTGCATTTAGTTCATAATAAAACAATGATTTCTCATGCTTTCTGATTTATACGATATAAAAACTGGGGGAAAAAAAACTCTCCTGAACCAACACACTCAAATACGGAGGAAGGAGAAGAGCACGCCACCCCAGCATGCAGCTGGGTTGAGAACACGGCCATGCAGACTGGCATGAAACCGTCACAAACTGTCACTGTCCTCAACATCCTTGTGGTTTACAAGAGGAAACATTTCAAAGAAAACAACTGTGAACAATTAAAAAGCAGCACATCAACAGGTGCAAAATGTTCCTGTTCAAATGAAATGTACACAGGAGTGCCAAGGAGACTAACGTCATGTTCCCCAACAGGCAGGAAGGCAGTCCTTTAAACAGCTATTTACCTCAGGGAAATCGGTGTCACTCAGCTATGCAAACACCCCAAACTTGCACTCTTGACACAGGAAAAAAACAGCTCAAGGTCAAGTCTGAGTGGTCCTGGCAGCCCACGTCCATCCCCTTTTCACTGCTCAGCTGAGGCCCGGGGAAATCAGCATGCTGTCTGCTTGCTGGCTCTTTGTGGCACAGTCAGAATCAGGAATAACTGACTCCAGCGTCTGCTGCCAGGCTAGCAGAGCATCCTAACCCCAACAGACTGGCCAGATCTCACTCACTGACTCACATGGGCCTGTGTGCAAATAAGGACACACAAAGTTTTGTGAGCTTGTCCTTCCAAAGACCAGAGGTAGTGTGAAATGAACCAAATAACAGATCCCTTCCAGTAGCCCCAAAATTCTATAAAGCATGCAGCCCTCTTTAGCCCTTGGTCCTCAAAACTCCTTCCATATGTAGATCAAGTCCCACAGCTGAATGCAAAGCAGACCACCTCCCTCCTATTCTTAACCAAGTTAGTAAAAAGATCACAGACAAAGAACTAAAAACACACAAACAGAATTTTGTGTTATATTATTACCATGTTTTTCAAGCTCCAGGATTAAATAGTCTAAAACAGGTCTTTTAAGACACACACAAAGCAATGGAGGCTTAAGAGTTTCGCCAGTGGTTTTATGATTATGATTATTTGAGATCTGTCATTCGTATAAACATAAGAGGAAAATTATCCAGTGTTATTTTAACCTTGAAATCACTTTCTTAACAATGCTGTCCTACAGTTCCTCTAGGTACACAGCTATTCCTATGGACTTTTATCTTCAGGTCAGCCAGGGTAGCCTGAATGACTCCCTCTGGGCAGGCCTGGAGCACTTCCTTCACCACCAGGTTAACCCACCACCTTCCCTAAGAGGGTGACAAGGAAACCAGAGGCACTGCCAAGTGGTCACTGTGCCAACAGGGTCAGCTTTTGACCTCCAAAAAGGTGATTTTGAAATCCTCCCTGAGAAAACTGTAATTACCAACTGAAAACAGCATTCCGTTCAGTATGGTTTGCATTTTTGAGGATGACACTGGAGTCAAAGTCGCCTCTGCTGGCCAAAGCAAGGGGTGCCCCTATAACCAGGAAGAACAACAAGATCTGAGGGACATCAGATGGTCCTGCCACCACCGCCACTCTGCCCAGCGCTGCCACCAGGACACACAGGCACCTCTCCCACGAAGGATGCCTCTGAAGGCCAAGTTATCACCCACTGCCCCACGCTGACAAGACTGGAGTGGGCCACTGGGCAGCCCCTTGTCAGGGGACAGAATCTTATCTGTGTCTGAATCCCACCCACCACAGGTCCTGGCATAGAGGAGGCACCTCATAAACTGACTCAACAGTAAACTGAACAGATGAAGGAAAGATTCTGAAATGTAAATAGAAAAGGTCATGTGGACCCCTGGCTTACCCCAAAAATATAGTCCTAGCTTTTCATCTGTTCTCATCTTTACAACAGCCCTCCAGTAGGCACTGTTCTCCACATTTTGTGGAGCAGGGACCCAGATTTAGTGAGTTAAATAAATTATCTAAGGCCTCAGTAATGCTACCAGTAGAGCACAAATGTGAATTTATGTATTTCTAGTTCCAAAACCTTTCCAACATACCAAATCATCTTCTTAATAAAAGTTTGCCTCTCTAAAGCTTCCCAAGTAAATCAAAAGAATAAGCAAAAGTAAATATGCTAATTTCAGAATTTAAAAATATTTCTCATACTGTCCACTATAAATAATACAAACCAAAAAACGTCAAAACACAAAACTAAATAGATTCAAACAGTGACTGAAGCCCCGAAACTCTGGCCCCCTGAGGAAGGGCTCAGGTCCAGGTGAATGAAGAGGAGGCGTCGGCGGGTGAGGAGGAAAAGCACACAGCCCTCCCCCCAAGGAAGGGTTTACCATTGTTCCATGTCATGCCAGGGCCTCTCTGAAGGAACTGTGTCTTCTACTTATATATTTTTTCTGACCAGATCTATCACCGCACTGTACATACCATAAAGGTTCAAAAACAGCTGGATTAGAATTAGCAAGTAAATAAACAAATAGTGAACTCTGTAAGCAAACTGAATAAAGTAAAAGCAAGAAAGAACTGAGGTGCTCCTTGGTAACAGAAAGCGTTATGCTTCTCTGGGGTTATTGGGAGCAAACACAGTCCTGTGCCTCCCTCTGCTCTGCCTGCAAGCCCAAGCAGACATGCCAGCAACTCCTCTTGGTTCTGACAGAAAAGAAATAGGTAAGGCCAGCAACGCAAACCACAAGGCCAGGCATCTTGGCCATTCATCCAGTGACGAGTGCTGACGCATTATTTGGTGATCCTTTCGTCCCTCCAATGATTGTCTGAAGTTTGGTAATGGGATGCTTTGAAGTAGGTGTACCCTTGGAGTGAAGGCCACGACAAAGGGCAATGATCCCCCCAAATTCACTCCTGGGTGTCCTCATTAATCTCAAGTAGAAACTATTTTTTTTAAACTCGATGTTTGGCAGTCAGTTGGAGGTGGGTCACATGGGAATTGTACATCTCACCAGAAGGTCCAAGGACAGCTCTGTGAGCATTTATAGAGCAGTTCAAAGCACGGGCACTCTTCCAAGAACAGCCTCCACAGGTCAGCCTTTCCTTCCAACAGTGTCTGTGAGGCAGGAACTTTGCCTGCAACCCACAGCCAGGCTTCTGGAAGTGCTCTGGCAAAGCTCTCAGCACCCTCCTAAGTTCCAAACAGGACAAGTCTCATCGGGTCCCCACCATGTGCCCTCTCAGAAAGTATGTTATGTGCTAATACCACTGCCCGGCCCTCCATGTCCCATCTCCCTCTGACCATCCACGGCTCTGACACCCTCACCAGCACCTCTTCTTCCACTGGAGAAATGCTACCTGGAGAGAGGGAAGAAGGGAGTGCAAGGAGGAGGAAGCAGGAGAAGATGGACCATGGGTTCACTTGCTACACCCCGATAACTGCACCACACATTCAACCGCGTACAGATTTCCTTTTGACTGTCCTATGGTAGAATTCAGGGCCCAACAATGAGAAACAACCTTTATCACTGTATCTGCTTAAATGATACCCAGTTAAAACAGCCGCAGGCTAACAGACAACTACAACAAGAGCCTTACTACAACTGACACGACAGCGTCCAGGACAGGCCGGCAGGAAGCCAGGAGTATAGGCTGAGTCCTCAACAGATCATCCTTCAGAAAGGCGGGCACCAGACCAACCGGTGTTTGTCACTCTTAAAATATAATCATCTCAAAATCCACCTCTCCCACATCACTCCCTGAGTCCCTCAGACCTACTCTCATCCCATCTTCCAAGTCCCAGAAAATGCTTACTCCACAAAGACGGATCCCACATAAGACCGTATAACTGGTCAAGATCTAAACAGTTTTCTGACTGACCCTATAGCTAAGGAAAGAAGAGAAGTGAAAGACGAGGAAGACTGGAAAAAATATACCCAAATGAACACAGGGTTCCAGGGAATCGCAAGGAGAGATAAGAAGGCCTTCCCAAAAAGAACAGACCAAAGAAACAGAGGAAAACAATAGAGTGGGAAAGACTAGAGATCTCTTCAAGAAAATTGAAGATATCGAGGGAACATTTCATGCAAGGATGGACACAATAAAGAAGAGAAGTAGTAAGGACCTAACAGAAGCAGAAGAGATTAAGAAAACATGTCAATAATACACAGAACTAAATAAAAAAAGGTCTTAATGACCCGGATGACAACTATAGTGTAGTCACTCAACGAGAGCCAGACATCCCAGAGTATGAAGTCAAGTGGGCCTTGTGAGGCATTACTACAAACAAAGCTAGGAGAGGTGACAGAATTCCAGCTGAGCTATTTCAAATCCTAAAAGATGATGCTGTGAAAGTATTGCACTCAATATGCCAGCAAATTTGGAAAACTCAGCAGTGGCCAAAGGACTGGAAAAGGTCAGTTTTCATTCCAATCCCCAAGAAGAGCAGTGTCAAAAAAATGTTCAAACTACAGTACAATTGGCCTCATTTCACATGTTTGCAAGGTCATGCTCAAAATCCTTCAAGCTAGTCTTCAGTAGTATGTGAACTGAGAACTTCTAGATGTACAAGTTGGGTTTAGAAAAGGCAGAGGTAAACTAAAGATCAAAACTGCCAATATTTGTTGAATCATGGAGAAAGCAAGGGAATTCCAGAAAAATATCTACTTCTGATTCATTGCCTAAGCTAAAGCTTTCAACTGTGTGTTGGTCGCTCAGTCATGTCTGACTCTTCATAATCCCATGGACTGTATCCCGCCAAGGATTCTTCAGGCGAGAATACTGGAATGGGTTGCCATTTCCTTCTCCAGGTGATCTTCCCAACCCAGGGATCAAACCCAGGTATCATGCACTGCAGGCAGATTCTTTACCATCAGAGCCACCAAGGAAGCTCTTGGATCACAACAAATTGTGGAAAATTCTTAAAGAGATGGGAGTACCAGACCACCTTACCTGTCTCCTGAGAAACCTGTACGTGGGTGAAGAAGCAATAGTTAGAATTGGACCCTAAACAACGGCCTGGTTCAAAATTAGGAAAGGAGTACGTCAAAGCTATATACTCTCACCCTGCTTGTTTAACTTCTATGCAGAGTATATTATGTGAAATGCTGGGCTGAATTACTCCCAGGCTGGAATCAAGATTGCAGGGAGAAACACCAAATACCTCAAATATGCAGATGAGACCACTAATGACAGAAAGTGAAGAGGAACTAAAGAGCCTCTTGGTGAAGGTGAAACAGGAGAGTGAAAAAGCTCACTTAAAACTCAACATTCAAAAACTAAGCATCCGGTCCCATCACTTCAGGGCAAACAGATGGGGAAAAAATGGAAACAGAGACAGACTTTATTTCCTTGGGCTCCAAAATCACTGAGAACGATGATGACAGCCAGGAAATTAAAAGACACTTGCTCCTTGGAAGAAAAGCTGTGACAAACCTAGACAATGTATTAAAAAGCAGAGGCATCACTTTGCCAACAAAGGTCCATATAGTCAAAGTCATAGTTTTTTCAGCACTCATGTATGGATGTGAGAGCTGGACCATAAATAAGTCTGAGTGCTGAAGAACTGATGCTTTTGAATTGTGCTGCTAGAGAAGACTCTTGAGAGTCCCTTGGATTGCAAAGAGATCCAACCAGTCAATCCTAAAGGAAATCAGTCCTGAATATTCATTGGAAGGACTGTTGCTGAAGCTGTAGCTGCAATACTTTGGCCACCTGATGAGAAGAGCTGACTCACTGGAAAAGACCCTGATGGTAGGAAAGACTGAGGGCAAAAGGAGAAGGGGACGATAGAGAATGAGATGGTTAGACAGCATCACCCACTCAATGGACATGAGTTTGAGCAAACTCCAGGAGATAGTGGAGGACATAGGAGCCTGGCACGCTACAGTCCATGGGGTCACAGAGAGTCAGACACAACTTAGCAACTGAACAATAACAACAACATCATCAAAGTAAGAGTGCTGAGAGCCTGCTGGAGATGGGGTGCTATGTCCTATGGGCCTCATCCCCACAAACCAGCTTCCAAGTCCTCAGTAAACTCATACAGAGAAAAATAAAATTATAAGTAACAAATACAAAAGACTTGGCACATCTAAAAATTAAGGGCAAGAAAACTGAAACCAGAATGCACATATAATAACCTACTAGGAATTAGATTATCATGGACAAGGCAGCCTCTCCCAGCATTCTGAGGCCCTGGAGCCACATTCAGAGCCCACTTCCCAGCAGAGCTCGGTGTCTGCCCATTGATATGGCCCGTGCACACCAGGACACATGGCAGGGCAAGGCCAGTCACTCAGAGGCCTCCAGGTCAGTACGCCAACAAGCTTAACCCACCAGACTGAGAGCATATCTGCTCCAGGTGGCAACTATAGTATCTTTCCAATTATGGGAGCTGGAAAAATGCAGTAAGGATCTCTTATTATATTAAATAAAGTGAAGCAGAGCGGACAAAAGCAAAGTATACAGGAAACAAAAGGCAAATACAACTCGAATAACCTGTGTTACTTGGGGGAAACTAATAGACTCTCTAAAACCAGTTAATTCTAAACAATAGAGTGGTTCTACAGCCGTGGTGTCAATTCCTTCCAAACAAGAACACAAAATCCAGAAGCCACAAAAGAAAAGACTGATAATATAATCACATAAACATTAAAACCTTCAGCCTGGTAAAAATCAAAGTTTAAAGACAAATGACAAAAATTTGGAAACAGTAGGTACAAGCTTTATCACAAAATCTACTTCTCAAACATGTAAAATGCTCCTAGAAATTCAAGAGAGAAAAAAAAAAGTGCAACAGTCTACATACACAGAGAGCACTAAAACTCATATGAAAGATACACAGTCTCATAACAATAGAAATATCAATTAAAACTACATTTAGATACCATTTTCCACCTACCAGCTTGGTAAGCTCCAAAACCGCGTGGCGACACGGTCTATTCCTAAGGATGTGGGGAACAGGCACCCTAACCTAGGGCTGGTGCCACCCCCACGGAGGGCAACAGGCAGTGTCAGCCAAAACCACAAATGCACGTGCTCTTTGACTTGACAACTCCAGTTCTGGGGACTTATCCTGAAGGCACACTTTGCACGCAATTCAATACAATGAAATTAAGCCACATGTTCATCAATAGAGAAATGAATCAATAAATGACAGAGCACCTATTAAATGGGACACGAGACAGCTGTAAACAGGAGAGGAGGGGAGAGAAGGAGGTTTTTTGTGTGCTCATGTGAAGGATCTCCAAACCACGTCAAATATAAAAAGCAGAAAATGGGGGTGACACCTTCTAGACACACAGAGGTGGTGGTGGTTAACACATTTTCAAGTCCTTCAAGTGAATGAAATGATTCTAGAAAGACACACAATAAATTAATGACCGTGATTTTAAGACGGGACAGGCACAGAGTGGACAGGGTAGGCTTCTGAGTCAATACTTTTTGACACCTCATTTTATTTTTGAACCATGGGATGATACTGTCTAATGAAAACTATAATAATAATAATAGTTTTTAACCTCCGTATCAGCTGCAGCTTAGACGACCCTATCTCCCACATCGTTTACACCCCTCCTCTTCAGGGGACCCTTAATATCCCCTCACAGTTGGTTTGCCAGTCCTCTACCCTCAAGTCTGTTTCCATGACAAGACGTTTCAGAAAACATAAATTATTCTTGGATATCACACTTTGAAACTAAGAAGGAATACTTTTTCCTAAGTGTGCACCAGGCAAACCTGAAAGGGCGGAACCCTCTTGGGTTACTGACCTCCTTATACCAAGGGGCTCTGGGAGACACCCACTTCCCAACCCCTCCCCATCACTCTCCCTAGTGCTCCAGCCCACAGCCTGCACTGTGCCAGACCTCCGGGATATCTCAGACCAAGTGCTGTGGAAGCTGCCCACAGCCCTGGTGGGAGAACCTCTGCACTGGGGTCCACAATGAGCATCTGGATACAGGTGCCTACATTTCCACTCCCATAGTACAGAACTGCACCCAAACCCTTTCAACTGTTCACCTTCACCTAAAAACCCAGAAACAACTCTTACTGCTGACAACACGTTCAGGCCATAGTTTTTGCACAACTACCTGGCCTCTGTACAATCTAAGTTAGCTCTTCTTACCACCGTATCTTACAGAACTAGGACCATTTTAATTCTTTTACTATTAGAGTCCAGCGCCCATATAACTAAACCCTTTTATTAAGAGATGCACAGAACAATACATGTGCATTCCTTTCACAAGAGAATAATCTGCAACAAGTTCAATGATGAAGCCTCTTAAATCTGCCCCCAATTACCTGTTCTCCTCCTGGAAAATCAGGTAGCATCAAACCATCCTGAAGCAGTTGCTTCTAGCGCTTTTCTTGGAAAGTCAACACCACCCCAGCAAGCCGTCACTTCCCTCCACAGGGCTGCTGGAAATGAGTCCCCAGGTTTGGCAAACTACAGCTCCAGAAAACCATTAATTTCGCGATGCCATTCTGGAGATCGCCACAAAATCATATTTCCAAATGAAATAAACCCAGTCTCCCAAACTGGGCTGCTTTGGAACAAGGAAACAAACAGCCGGAGACGGCAATGAATTACAAATGGCATGCTAATTACCAGTTACTTCCAGAAATAGCTGAAGACTGCAGGATTTTTGCTGTTGTTGTTAAAATAACTACAGCCTTTATTCTAGGGCTGGGCAAAAGCATCTGATTTAGTCAAATGCTTCAGCTTCTCAACATAATCACATTTATATGTTCTTATCTGAAAGGGGGAGTAGGTGGAGACAAACCTTGGGATCTGGGGGCATGGATCCCCAGAGACAGCGGTGGGGGATCACCAAGCCCACTGCCAGTGTGGCTGATGGAGGGGGACCCTCCCATTTGCCCTCTAGTGGATAAAGGAGGGGCCAGGGAGGCCAAGTTTCCACACAGCATCTCAGCACCTTCACCATTTACTCCACGGCAGGTGGATAAGCAGCAACTGTGCCTGGCAAGTTTTAGAGTTTAGACTCCTTCCTTCAAGAAACTCACAATCTGTTGAAAAGAGGAGAAAGGGCACGAGTACAACAGAAACATGGTCATTCTGTCCACCGCCCTTTGGTTCACTAAGGACAAAACACACACCTCCCCAACACGAGTTCAGCTCCAGGGATACACACCTCACCCCAGATCCCCGTTTGTGCTGTGGATGCAGAGCCTACCAGGTTTAACTGCAGAATTTGGGGTCTGAGCCCTGTGTAGAGACTAACCCACCACCCCCTACCCTGCCCCAAACCTTCTGCCACCTCATTACCCCTCTAAATACGTCCCATCCTCCCACCCCTACTCTCAAATTCCAGAATGTTCCAGAAGGAAGTCTCCCTCAAGGTCACCTGGTCTAGCAAAAGCTCCCCCAGGCTTAGCGGAGTTGAATGGAGACAGTTCTTGGGTCAAACGCGTTTAAGGAGATTCTGGGTTAAACAACACTACTGTTTTCTCGGCTGCCAAACTTCTCAGAGCTTCTAGTATGCTAAAGGTACATTAAGAATCTCCAAGAAGGGGGTTTGACAGGCAACACTTACAAATCTGATGGACTAGAAATCTTTTCTCCTGCCCCCTCCTGAGACCAGACTCCTCTGAGCGCCACACTCTGGGCTCTGCCACCTTCTCTACTGTCTGGCAAACGTCTGGCTGAGTACCCACTCCAGTCAGGCACACAGTCTGGCTGCTGAGGACACAAAAATGGAGAAGATATGGAGGCCTCCAGGTGCTCGCTGTGAGACTCTGGGGAGTGAGCTGCTCAAAGCCATGCGGCTAATTACTGGATGGTCTCCGAGCTCCAACTAGCGGCCAGCTCCTAGTTCACCACACCCGTGCACACCCAGCTCTGACTGGAAAAGGTGTTCAGCTGTGGTGTGATCAGATGGAGTTCTCCAGAGAGACTCCAGCAGCCAAGATCCTCCGTTAAAACAGGACACACGGCATCTGCTTCACTTATTTGAACAACCCTGCTTAGCGTTACTACGACAAGAGAATCCTAGGGTACAGTGGTTGATAACAAAAAGATTAAATCATGGTACCAAATTCAAACCTGCTATCACTTGAGCTTTCACCTCCTGGCCAGTTCTCAAATACGTGCACCAAAACTAAGCAGAGATGGTCCTAAGCACCTTCACTGGGACAGGTCTGGAGGGAGCTGACCACAGCAGGCAGCAGCCACCCAGGACAGGGCCCGGCCCCTGCATCACGGCCCTGTCTCTAGATGGTGCTAGTGGCTGACTCCAGAGACAAGTCCTCAGGACAAAAAGCCATCGGAGCAGAGCTGCCCCTCTGGCTCCCAGGTCCCCACCAAAACCACGAGCCCCACCTCGAGAAGCTGGGCAGGCAAGGAAGGGTGCCAGCATGGCAAGAGAAGCACCAGTCTGCCTTCTACACCCCAAAAAGCCCCACCCGGAAGAAGACACCTGCTGGCTCTCCTGAGACAAGCCAGGGCCTGAAGCCAAGCCTTGGGAGGGCAGAATTCCTCCAGAGCAGCCAGATAGGCTGCCACCAGCTGTTCCTGTTTCCATGCACTCCGGCAAGGCGGGCGCCTCTCTCCAGACATAGCCAGCCACTTGAGCATGGAGGCACCAGGTGAACATAGGCAGGCAGTCTTTCAACCCACCCCTCCCAGGGGAACACCACCCCCTAGGACCCAGAGGCACCGGACTTTCCTTTGTTTCTACACCATTCACTGGGACCCTAAAACAGAGACATCACCGACAGCATCCACCGGAGTTCGTAAGTTGTAATGTCTCATTGGAATTCACTTGTAATTATCACATCAGCCTGGCCTCTGGAGTAAAAACTGAAAGTGGTACCACAGAGGGCTTTAGTCTCAAATCCAGGTCTGATACAAGAGTGCTCTAGTCCCTGTCCTACACACCTCGGACCATGAAGTCAGTTATGGGGCCTTTCTCTTCCTCTGAAGCATGGAGGTTTTGAGGGACAGCTGCCACTTAACTTGATGATGAAAGAAACAGGTGTTCTAAAACCAAAATTCTGAAGAAAAAAATTTTAATGTTTTTGCCTTAAGATATCAAACAGGCACACCCTAATCATGAAAGCTCCACAACTTCTACTGAAATGTGTTTAACTTCCAGCAAGAGGATCTGGCCCAGCATTCCTCTCCCACAGCCACACACACACCCCTCCACACCCACGGCAGGAGTACAGTACGTGATGAGGGCAACTTGGATGTTCTCACACTCACTGCAGTGGGTTTGGAAAACTAATTTCACTTTTCTAAGGAAATCAGGCTCCACCTTTTTTTAAGCTACAAACCACTTAAAATGCCAACATGCTATATAAAATCATCACTCTAAGCATTTCATCCTAGAATTTGAGAAGGAAATTCCCCCCAGAATTTCAAGAACAGTGTAATTTGGGACAACACATGTCCACATCACATGTGACTGGCCAGCGTGTGCCCCAGCCAGGCCTCAACACAGTGTTTGGCAGCAGCAAGAGGGACCCACAGCTCAGCAGCGAGTCCCCAGGAAGGGACTGGCACTGCTCTAAACATCACACGGTTTTGTCTAAGCTCCCCAGAACTTCTCCCAGAGTTTACATGATGCCAGCTTCCTGTTAACAAATACTGCAAGTCTTGTCTGTAAAAGCTAAGCCACTCCTGCACTACCTCATCCGGGGACCAGAGGCCCCTCCTCCCAAACATGAGCAGGAGGTGCCCCTCC
This sequence comes from Bison bison bison, assembly GCF_000754665.1. Classification (NCBI taxonomy): domain Eukaryota; kingdom Metazoa; phylum Chordata; class Mammalia; order Artiodactyla; family Bovidae; genus Bison; species Bison bison. The sequence continues at coordinate 205,459 of NW_011495015.1, forward strand.
ACAGTGACCAGGCTCCCCATGGCTATGCCAGGCCTCTGGCACCACAGTGCCCTGTGCGGCCCATTGCATGCCTGCTCCAGGGAGCCCTCCTGGTCAGCATCTATAAATAGGATAGGTCCCACTCTAGTTCCAGGTTCCAAATCCTGACCCCACACCATACATCTTCTTATCTGAGCAATCAAGGAAAAGCTTGTCCATCACTTTGGACACAGCAGACAGGCCTGGTAAAGACCTGACACCAGACTTGAAGTTCAGGCACCAACACGTGGCTCAGGAGCTCAGGAAACTACGTGTCAGTAACTAGAACACGTACTTCCTTTCAATCTGGCCTCCGTGTTTACCGGGGCTGACTCATCTCAGTCCTCCACAGGATGCTAGAGAAAAAGCTGGATGACTTCCACAGGCTATAAAACACCAAAGGACATAGCACCCCCTGCTCCTCAACACAGGTCAGCAAAGCAAAGGCCCCTCCAAAATGCAGAGATCCTCAGGGCCCCAAGTCACTCAGTCCCAACTCCCTGTGTGAACATTCTCTATGGCCAGCCATAGGAAGTAGGGACTCATAAAGAAGGTGGTCATTTCCTTTCTCATCAGGCAGCAAAAAACACATGCAAAGGGAGGACATTAAGCAGTGAAAGGCACACCCTGACAGGCCACAAAGGCCAGGCACTTCCTGTACAACTCCTCTCCACTTTACAAGAATCCTCTGTGAGTTCAAGGTTTGCCTCATTCTGCAGATGGAGAAACTGAAATGCAAAATGAAGGGACCTGCCCAAGGTCACGGAACTAGGAACTGACAGGCCACATAATCCAACCCAGATACTTCTGCCTCCAAAGACCATGAACTCTTCTCAAGGCCATGATTATGACCTTGTAGAAAGCATGTATTATAGACTCTGAAATATTAAAAAACTGAAATGTGCAAAAATGAAAATAGTGGTTATGTGACAATAATGAAATAATGGCCCTTATATGAATAATGGCCCAATAATGAAATCCGCCCTTTCCTTTGTATCTAAATTTTCTTGCTTTTATTATTTTAAATGTTAAAAAGATAAAATGCTGTTTACAAATAAAAACTATGTGTTTATGAGTGAAAGGGTATTTTCCATTAATTATATTATGATTTCCTAAGAAAACAAAGCAGGACCTGTCACTAGTCAGCGCCACTCCCAGACAGACACATGGAGGCAAAAACTCTAGCCTCTATGCTTACAGGTCACTTCTGGACCAGAGCCTGGACTTGCTGGGACAAGACTTTCCAGAGCTCCCACTCCCTGTTTCATGCAAGCTGAGCTTTAAGAATTCCAAAGTTTCGTTTTGAGACCATCCTGCTAAGTGAAAGTAACTGACTGCATCCTATTACTGCCATAATGAACTGGGGCAGGCCACCTTCACCACAGCACAACGCCCCTCCTCCCGCTCCCCCCACTGTGAGCTGAATCGCAGAGTTGGCAAGGTGCAGTGCGGTGTGGGGGGTGGGGGGGACAGCCCCTCAGGGACACCAGGAGCCCTGGACTGGAAGGAGAGAGCTGTGTCTGCTCCTCCCTCAAGACTGGTGGCTACAAGACCCTGCAGTCACTCAGCCTCTCTAGGATTCAGGTTTTCTTCTTTATACAATGTAAAAAGTGAAATCAGTGGCCTTCACAGTTACTTGAAGTTCTAAAACTGACTTTATTATTTCTGCCTTTGTCAGTGTGTGTAGTGCTCAGTCTTTCACACAAACATAAATTAAACTCTTTCTGTACAATCATGAGAAGCACACATACCAAAGTATATATTAGAGTTCACTCCTACTGGGTACGTCTTTCAGCCTCATAGAAATTCACGTATTAGAAAACAAAAACAAAAAAAAACAACAACAGTGGCTATGCCCTTTGTTTCCGATATTCAAGAACAGGTATCACCTGAAACACAACACAAAGACTCTTAACACACCTGGAAGTCAGCACAGCCCGCTCCCAATGCACTAAGCAGACAGGGCCAACCCCTTCCAGGTGCCAGCTGATCCTTTAAATTCATTCTACGTCTACAGGTATAAGCTCACATACAGGCCATCTGGACAGGGGAAGCTGTGTTTCAGGTTAAGTAAAATCCAGTTACAGGCGGCCCTGTACCCACACCCGGGATTCACAGGAGGGGCTGGTTTTCCTGGGTCGGGCTTGGGCACCTTGGTGGAGATGAGTCTACAGGGGGTCAAACTCCAGATTTCCCCAGCCACCAGGTCCACCACAGCTTTCCAGGATGTTGGGCATACCACACAAGGTCATGTGTGCTGAGGGCAGGGAGAGTAAACGTGTTGAGCTCCTACACAGTCCAGATGCCAGGGGGCTTTACTACTCCTGATGTGTCTGCTAGAGCCATTCCCCTAAAAAGCGCTGGTGTTGGATTCGTCAGTTGCAGACCAAGATGGCACAGCTCATTTAAGGGAAAAAGGGTTCACCTATGAGTCAAATGCTTGATTTTTACTGTGCTTGATTACTACAATATATAGTGTTTTTATGCATGTCCCTAAAATCTGACCCTCTAGTTACCAAAATGCTCTTTGTTCTTAAGCATTTTCTACTAACTAATCAACAAATCTGACAGAATTCACTTTTTTTTAAAAATTAATTTATTTGGTTGTGCTGGGTCTTCATTGCTCCGTAGGCTTTCCTCTAGTTGCGGTGAGTGGCGGCTACTCTCCAATTGTGGTACGTGGGCTTCTCACCGTGGCGGCTTCTCCCGTTTCTGAACATGGGCTCTAGGGTGCCCGGCTACGGTAGTTGCAGCTCCCAGGCTCTAGAAAGCAGGCTCAGCAGCTGTGGCACACAAGCTCAGCTGCTCCAAGGCATGTGGGATCTTCCCAGATCAGGGATCAAACCCATGTCTCCTGAATCGGAAGGCAGATTCTTTACCACTGAGCCACGAGGAAAGCCCCAGAATTCACTTCTATACCCTGTTGAGAGTACTGACTATCTCACGGCTATTTCATAAGACCAAACTAAAAAGATTACACATATTTTTACTGAACAACGGGCTGGCAGGCAAATAAGAAGGCAGGCTGTTCTTATATCAATTATGGTAAAAAGTGCGCAACCAGAATTTTCCTAGCAGTCATTAAAAATAGCATTTTCACCTGGCCCAGTAACACGCTTCATCCACATCTTCCAGTGCCGGACAAGGTCTGCAAGGGCACAGGCTGCAGTGACGGCGCTCGTTTCCAGTTCACTCCACCACTTCATAAGGTTCTGACCTTAGGCAAGTCACTAAGGTCTCTGACTTCCATTTCCTTATTTGTAATGGAAGTTTTTGAATATATGCAATTGCTGTGGTCACTCATTTCTAAAGAAAAAGACTTAACTTCCTCTCGAGTTAATAACACTACCACAGACATCCTTCTGATGACAAAAATCTCTTGCTAAGTATTCAGATTGAGTGATTATTTTTTTAAGAGGAGACCATTTGTCATAATTATTTCCTATTTAAGCCATTTCTGGTCCAGTCCTGATGTGCTCCCAGCTGACAGCCTCAAAATGACAGTCACCTTGACCAACATCAGCCCTTTCAGGATGGGCCGAAACTAGCGTTTAACATGTATATTCCTCAGCTTACTATACAAAATGAAATAGCCAGAGGTTAAAAGGAGAGCCACTAGGACAAATCTGTCATTAAAACCTCAGAAATAATTCAGCATGAACTGAGAAAGAGCTAGCACTGAACTTGTACTAAAGGACTCTGCCAGCCCCCAGTCTGTGGGCCTAACTCCTCCAAGATCCCTAAGGAGGATGGAACAAGCTTCAAACAGTGCCATTTACATATGATTTTCCGGGACTGAAAGCAAGGTAAAATGCAATATTTTTAAAAAGTTTAAAAGCAAATTTTAAAAATGGCTTCAAAGGGTGATCAGGACAAATGACAATGACCAATAAAATATCTACTTCTGCTTTATTGACTATGCCAAAGCCTTTGACTGTGTGAACCACAACAAACTGTGGAAAATTCTGAAAGAGATGGGAATACCAGACCACCTGACCTGCCTCTTGAGAAATCTGTTTGCAGGTCAGGAAGCAACAGTTAGAACTGGACATGGAACAACAGACTGCTTCCAAATAGGAAAAGGAGTACGTCAAGGCTGTACATTGTCATCTTGCTTATTATACAGAGTATTACTTATATGTAGAGTACATCATGAGAAACGCTGGGGTGGGGGATTATGAAGCACAGCTGGAATCAAGATTGCTGAGAGAAATATCAATAACCTCAGATAAGCAGATGACACCACCCTTATGGAAGAAAGTGAAGAGGAACTAAAGAGCCTCTTGATGAAGGTAAAAGAGGAGAGTGAAAAAGCTGGCTTAAAGCTCAACATTCAAAAAACTGAGATCATGGCATTCAATCCCATTACTTCATGGCAAACAGATGGAGAAGCAATGGAAACAGTGACAGACTTGATTTTCTTGGGCTCCAAAACCTCTGCAAATGGTGACTGCAGCCATGAAATTAAAAGATGCTTTCTTCTTGGAAGGCAAGCTATGACCAATCTAGACAGCATATTAAAAAGCAGAGACATTACTTTGCTGACAAAGTAAAGGTCCATCTAGTCAAAGCTATGGTTTTTTAAGTAGTCATGTATGGATGTGAGAGTTGGACCATAAAGAAAGCTGAGTGCTGAAGAATTGATGCTTTTGAACTGTGGTGTTGGAGAAGACTCTTGAGAGTCCCTTGACAGCAAGGAGATGCAACCAGTCCATCCTAAAGGAAATCAGTCCTGAATATTCATTGGAAGGACCGATGCTGAAGCTGAAACTCCAATACTTTGGCCACCTGATGCAAAGAGCTGACTCATTGGAAAAGACCATGATGCTGGGAAAGAATGAAGGCAGGAGGAGAAGGGGATGACAGAGGATGAGATGGTTGGACAGCATCACTGACTCAATGGACATGAGTTTGAGTAAACTCCAGGAGTTGGCGATGGACAGGGAGGCCTGGCGTGCTGCAGTTCATGGGGTCAAAAAAAGTCAGTCACGACTGATTGACTGAACTGAATGAGGTAATACTGACACCTGAAAATTCACTTGCAATGTGAAAAAAATGAAGAAGGAAGGTGACATTCATCTAAAACTTCTTAGTGAAGCAGTCACTTTTTAAAAGAAGAAATATCCTAAAGTTATGATTTAATCTGAAAGTGAACCAAAAGATAATTGTACTCCCATTTCTTCTTCTGTAACACAATGAGGGACTGGTGTGAAACAGTATTCCAATCATGCTGAGCATTTGCACAACTTCTGCATGAGTAGTTCTCTTCACATATCTAAATGTATTTAATTTCTATATCTCTTCGGAGATGGAGGAGAGGAAACATAAGCCATAGACCACCACACTCAAACTACTGCTGATTGAGACATAATACGCACACGCACCAACACACAGGATCAGCTACGGTTTGTCCACGTGGCAAGAGCCTCCCAGCAGCAACCTAGACATTTCTAGATGCTAAACATGTTTTATAACTCAAGTTTCCATCATCTATACTCATCTCAAGCCATATGATCCCCTGAGGGGTTGGCAAAAGCAACAGGAAAAGACTATGCGTCACAGAATCTCATACACACAGAGAACACATCCAGGGATAATGTCAGCAGTCAACCCCCAGGTCACTTTGTTCACACCCAACATTGCTGTTACCGTTTGCCATATCTTGTGAAATGCCTAAGACGCAAGCCAAGCAAAACATTAGGCTTCAGAAATGCCTTATTATTCTCTCCATCCACTCCATCATCCAGTGCCCTGAGGCCAGGAAACTTCTGAACTTCACCGCACTTCCTTGTCTCTAGTTGAGCCCTTAATGGAACACAACAAATACATGAGGACTGTCGGAACTAAAACACCCAACGTCGAGCACTTCTTTTGTGGTAGCCTAGAAGGGAAAATTTTGTTTTACTGAACATTTTCCAAAATTTTATCTCACTGGCTAAGAAGTACCCTAATCAGTTAGGCCAACAGACTTTGGGGCAATATTTCCCTGGTAAACAGGAAATACCCTATGACATTGCCTTTCCTTGGGACACCGCGTCCACCTCAAGCCTAACAAACACAGTGTTCAAAAATAAAACTGTAAACTTAAGGACGCAAGAGAGGGACTTCCCTGGTGGTACAAGGGCTAAGAGTCTGTCCTCCCAATGCACTGGGCCAGGTTCCATCCCTGGTCAGGGAACTAGATCCCACACGCCACAGCTGAAGATTTTGTGCACTGCAATGAAGATCAAAGATCCCACATGCCACCATTAAGACATGGCATGGCCAGATAATCAAAATAAACTTTTTAAAAAAAGAATGGAAGAGAAAATTACATTGGTCATGAGATGACACATTTTTATTCCTCAGAAACACTGCTTTGTTAAAATTCAGGATTCTTAAACCACATTTACACTGAACGTGGTGCTCACTGCTCCCAGGAATCCTAAGATATGAGCTACTGAGGTCTGGAACAGAGCAGCTGTGACTGAGACTAGGCCAGTCTGCCGGGTCTGCCCTGGGAGAACAAAGGCTGGACCTAAGGTGAGGTGACAGGTGCCAAGGCCCCACAGATATGAGCCAGGTCCCTACAGCTCCCTCCACTCACGCGCCCAAGCAAGTCCACACCTGCCCGAGTCACAGCCTATCCAACCACTTCGCTCCATCTGTAAAGGCCTTTGCCATGACTAATCAAGTTCTCAGGAATATTTGTTGAGTGAATGAACGAGTGAACAAATTAAAAAAATGAAAAAACCAACAACTAATTTTGCTTTTGAATGCCCCTCCTGGTGGCAGAGGTGCTTTGCTGCTGACAGTACTGTTCATCGTTCTGTTTCCTGGAGCACGTGAGACTGAGCCTGAGTCGAGAGGTGTGAGGACACCTGTGAACACAAACTGGCTGGGGGAGGAGGAGGAGAACGAGTGCTCACGCCACTGCTCACACACACTCTCTGGAGGAATCCAAAGTCCATCCAGGCTTGATACACAGTCCACTGCCTAGAAACTGAGAAAATACCTCAGAGTTTAGTTAGCCTCAGGAAACTAAAATCCCTGTGTGGATGGACTCTCAGGGGCCGAGGTACAAGCAAGGCCTCTGATGTGCCCATTGGTGCTGGCAGTGACAGTCCTTATGCAGATCATTTGATTTTTGTGGTCTACTGTAACTTCTTAAAATATATACACCATTTGACTTCAACTTCGTTTTCTATCTCACTAAGTGTTTTGCTGCTGCCCATGAATAAGCAGATGCTGAGATAGGAGAACACAGACTATAAACACAATCAGGTTAATGAAGAGGTTGCTGCTATAAATTCTCTAGGGAAACGGGACCCATAGGACACACACAGAGAAAGGAGAAAGATTTATTATGAGGAACTGGTTCCACAATTATGAAGAAGTCCCTCGATCTGCCGTCTGCAAACTGCAGACCCAGGGAAGCTAGGATTGTCAAAGGCTTGAGAAGAGGCAGAGTCGAAGACCTGAGAACCATTAATGTCAACACCAGCCCAGAGCAGGATATCACACCTGAAGCAGGCAGGCAGGAAGCAGAGGGGCAAGATTCCCCCTTCTTCTCCCTTCTGCTCTCTGCAGGCCTTCAATGGACTGGACGACATCCACCCACAGCAGGGAGGCCATCTACTAAGTCTGACTCATCTGGAAACACTCTCACAGACACATCCAGAAATATTTAACGTGGGCACCCCTTGGCCCAGTCACACTGACTACAAGCTAAACACGTTAAGCACTTCAAGTATTAACACTTTTCTATGGAGTTCTCCATAAAAGAAGAAGAAAGGACCCCAGCTCCTCTAACTGTGAGGATCATGGGACTAAGGCTGCTGAGAATCATGAGGAAACAAACTCATGCGGTTTGATGATCGGTGGAAGAAATGGACGCCTCCATCCTAACTGTCAGGACCTCACTCACTCCTACAGCCACACGCAGTGACGAGGACTCCCCTGGGGCACAGTCCCACCCAGTGCATGAGCCCATCACGTCCACCAGTGCATAAGAACCACACGACTGGACACACACAGGGCCAAAAGCCAATCTTGTGGTCCTAAACTGAACACACAGAATGTCGCAGTGGCTCGCCCAGAAGAGGCTGGACCTCCACCATGACCCCAACACTCTCATAAAAGGTTAGACAGAGGGTGTTTCTTCCTGAGGTGACATGAAGCCTGTTCTTGAGCACGATTCTTTACCCTGAGAAGCTCAAGCACCCAACTTCATAAGGAAGAGTTTTCATCTTGTGGTTGAAAGCCATCCGTTCTTTCTGTAACTATCTCTGCAGCCATTCCAGTGGCTCAGGACTGGGTAGGTCTGCAGGTGAACAGCACTCTCCAGGACAGAGACAGATGGAGCCCAGATGGTTTCACCTCATCTGTCTTTCCCTTTGCAAAGTGTTACAGTGGACGACTAACAACTCTCAATCCTGGTCTACTTATGCTTTCTCCACTGACAACTCAAGTTCCCAAAAGACGGAGTCAATGTTTTTCATTCAACTGTAAATCAAAGATAACATTCCTGAAGAGGGTTTGAAGTAAGTGATTAGGGAACTAGACAAATAACAGAACTAAGTCTTACATACACTTACACATTTATGAATCCTTGAACAGTTCGATGTGCTGCAACCTATGATCCCTCTAACACTGTAAGAGTCCTCACAGACACCAGGGCACATCTCAGGTCCTCTCCCATCCTCAGTTTACCCATCATATGACAGGGACAAAGGAGAAAGTGAACAGAATGTGATTTTTTGTGGCTGTGCTGTGTCTTCATTGTGGTGAGTGGGCTCTCCAATTGCCCCTCAGTATGGGGATCTTAGTTCCCCAACCAGGGATCCAACTGTATCCCCTGCTTCCAGGGAAGTCCCAACAGGATATAATTTAAGTCCCTATGAGAAGTTATCAATATGCACTCTGGAATGGACTTCCTTTATATATACAATATATATTATAGTGCAAGCTCAGAGTATATTTAAAGGAACTGCTAAACAGTTCAGGTGATGGGACCCTCACCATAATGCGGAAAATACCAGGCAGCACAGCATCCTGAACTGTCGCAAAGCAGAACAGAGTCCAAGTTCCTCATGAGGGCTGATTGTGTTTCTAGAAGCCCCCACCTGCCAAAATGCCGAAGTGGTGGCTGCTGTTTTCCAGCGTTTCAGTTCTTCTGCCAAATCTCCATACTTGTTCACTTTTTCCTAGCTGGTGTCTTAAATGCTTCTAAGCAGGACAGTTATGTCAGTGAGTCTTAGTGCTTTGTTACTGTCACCATGGTTGCCAGAAGTGTTATTATGACCTTCAATTCACCTTGTAGCAATGGTTTCTAAAGCATTTTTCATGTGCAGTCACAGTACTGACTGATTCCTTTATGGATCCTTTTTTTAGATTATTAAAACTGTTACTATTTCTGCAATATTTTAGTGTGAAATAGACAAAGTTGTATAATGGATCCTACTAGCACCAATTAAACTTTCCTCTGCTGTAAACTCAAGACAGTTTTAGTGTAAACAATGCTAATATGGATGGCCACATAAATCTTTCCATTTCAACAAACCCTTGTCCTTTAAACAGATATGGAGTAGACCTTTATTGATGTGATTTCGGCTAATGACAGAGATGGTTTAAAAAAAATCTTTTTAGTCATCGGAAATTGAGGTCAGGGTACTTGTCCATTTTATTCTGCGCTATATTCTACTTACATACAATTGAGGAATTGTAAAACTCAGTATGTTTCATCTATAAAAAATTCGAATTGCTACAGAAGTAAATCTTCACTTCAAAATGTGAGAGAAATATAAACTGATCATTATTCCCTTTCTACTCCCTTCATGGAACAGAGTAAACATTTTGGAGATTACAGTGATAGTAACTAGTCATTTATCTGATGGTTTCTTGGTCTGTATTAGATTTTCTAAAAACTCAACTGATTAAACTGATATTAGCTATACAGGTACATTTTTTCTTAATCTCTCTGCCTCCTTTGATACAGGTTTTTACCATTTTCTCTGCATTGAATCAATGACATCGGTATTACTTAACTGATCTTCTTTGAATTTTTCTTAACTGCAAGAGGTTTATATTAATTACTAGCATTTTCTCTGAAATAAATATTCAATCATCTGATTTTAACCCGGAGTTAAGTCCACTCCTCATAATACACGTTTCTCAGTTTCACATGAGATCAAAATGAAAACAGTAATAAGAATTTGGGTGCCCCTTCCACAGTGTGATGGCAGATGGTGCAGAAAATTTAAGAGCTCACTCAATAAAGTCAAGTCTTCATAGCCGGGACATGAGACAAGCAAGTAACAAGCATTCTTCTTTATTCAAAAGACATCCCCACTCCCTCACCCACCTTCCAAAGATAAGCAAGGGTTCCTTTCTCACATCTTTGTTTATCAGACCCAACCCAGGAGATACAGAACACAAGCCCCATTTTATCCTTACCTTTGGTAGCACGTTAATAAAGTATGTTCGTTAAAACGCATTTGTGAAAGAAGAGTTACTGCAAAGTTTCTGAGTATTCTCAATTTCTAATGTTAGAACATCATCAGTGAAGTCTTTCCAATTACATTTAGAGATGAGGTGAGTTTCTTCTTCCTCCAGCTTTACTGAGTTCTCATTGACAAATGGGGTGAAATTCTTAAAAGTACTTCTGAGTAGTTTTAGGGGATTTTGAAATTAGGAGTTCACTGGCCAAAATCATCCAAATTGAAGGCTGATGATACTGTGCACTGTCTCGGGTGATTTCTGAGATGATGTATACAAGAGTAACTGTGAGTTGGAACAGGCCTAAGGCATCCAGGTATAGACAGGAAATACTAGGAATAATGGGAATGCCAAGGGGACAGTCTCTAAGGCTGTGTGACTATGACTAGCTAAAATAATACACAGCACTAAATGTTAAAGCTCGATGTCTGTTTTCTGACAGTTCATGAGAAACAGACAAAAACCTGACAACAGAATCGACCTTCATCACTGTAACAATACAAAGCAAGTTACGTATCTGTTGTCTTTATACCCGTTCCAGGAGGCCTATCCTTGGATTTGTCTGGTGTCTCTGGGGTGAGTGTGTCTCATGCTGACAACCCCGGATCCCTCTTCCAACCCAGCCTCAGCCTGTGGCCTGACTGACCTCCAGCCTCTCGCACCGCCTGTCAGTGAGGGGTCTCATGCTGAGCCATCCCCACCTCCTAGCCCATCTGTCTCTGCTCACTTGTCTCCCACTTACCCAAGCCTCGAAGTCATTCTGTGTCTCTCACTGGACACTCATGGCCTCTTGCCACAAGGCCTTCTCCTGTCACCACAGCCTGCTCAGGCCGTCTCACCTCTGCCTTAAGAAGCTTCCTCGCCCTTCTCTGGGCTGCTCTTC
>NW_011495015.1:216958-217459 GCF_000754665.1 Bison bison bison
TGCTCTTCTCAGCCTCTGCCTCTCCCTCCACTCACCCCTCCCACAGCTCCCAGACCCAACTTCCTTAACTAATGACACCTTCTTCCCCAAAAGGTCTCCCCTACCACATAACAACCTACACACATTTAGATACTTGGGGTATGGCCCCCACTTTCTTGCCCAGCCTTCTGTTTCTCACCTTCCTTCCCAAGCCACCTCAGCCCCAGCCATATTCACCTTCTCATGGCTGTGCCTCTCGCTGAGCCTCCACCTTTGCCCAGAACGCTCTCTCCTTGCACGTGTCCACCTGCAGACACACAGCGTGCTGTAGGCCCCACTTCACATGTCACGATCTCCATGAGGGGTGTACACAGGCTTCTGTGCCTGGGTCCCCTCGGCAGCACATGCTGAGCACACAGCAACGTGGACTGCAACCAGGGACATGATTGCAGGTCTCTTCCATCAGACCCCCTGTGCTGCAGGGCCTGTTTCCCAGCCATCTCTGAGCCCAAGCCCCTCAGA
>NW_011495015.1:217559-249446 GCF_000754665.1 Bison bison bison
CCCTGTACTTCACCACGAACATCACCTTTGATCTGCCCAGGTGTCCCCTGCCCTGAAGACAGGCTCCTGAGGGCGGGAGCTGCTACTGCCACACGAAAGCCTTCCTACTGCACAAGATCACTGTAAATCATTATGGTAAAGAGTTTGTGGAATTCTTAATGCACTATTATCCACAAAAGTCCACAATTTTACGTTTCCAATCTTCAGGAAAAACAGAGAGTCAGACCAGAAATTCTGCAATTTTTCCATTTTTTTTTTTTCATATTTTTTGTCAGTTTCCCTTAGCAGCAGCCCTGACAACACAAGAGCAACTTGTAGGCCAGGTGGGTTTTTCCTGGAAGATGGCCCTACCTGGAGTTTTGTCTAAAGAATAATGCTTCACTCAAGGTAACCCACTCCAGTGTTCTTGCCTGGAGAATCCCAGGGACCGGGGAGCCTGGTGGGCTGCCATCTATGGGGTTGCAAAGAGTTGGACACGACTGAGTGACTTAGCAGCAGCAGAACATTTACAAGAGATTTGTTGGTATAATTATCATTATTAAATGATATTACCTCTAAAATATTATAGGATAACAAAGGATAGCTCCCAACTCTGTTTGTTTGTGCGTGTTAAGTCACTTCAGTCACATCCAACTCTGTGCAACCTATGGACTGTGGCCTGCCAGGCTTCTCTAGCCATGGGATTCTCCAGGCAAGAATGCTGGAGTGGGTTGCTGTGCCCTCCTCTAAGGGATCTTTTCAACCCAGGGGCCAAACCTGAGTCTATTATGTCTCCTGCAATGGCAGATGAGTTCTTTACCACTAGTGCCACCTGGGAAGCTGACTGTAAGCAGATCACCTCCATACTTAAGTATATCTTTCTTTTGGATTCCTAATGGTGTCTTTTTTGCCTTTTCATACTGTTCATGGGATTCTTGAGGCAAGAATACTAGAGTGGTTTGCCATTCCCTTCAAACTATGTGCTGGAGAAGACACCTGAGAGTCCCTTGGACAGCAAGGAGATCAAACCAGTCAATCCTAAAGGAAATCAACCCCGAATATTCAATGGAAGGACTGATGCTGAAGTCAAAGCTCTAATACTTTGGCCACGTGCTGCAAAGAGCTGATTCTTTGGATCTGGGAAAAGATGCTGGGAAAGATTCAGGGCAGGAAGAGAGGAGGTGACAGAGGATGAGATGGTTGGATGGATTCACTGACTCAAAGGACACGAGTTTGAGCAAACTCCAGGAGACAGTGAAGGACAGGGAAGCCTGGAGTGCTGCAGTCCATGGGATCGCAAAGTCTGACACAACTTAGCAACTCCATAACAATAGCGTCTAATTGAGAGTGTGCTTTTAAAAATATATTTTGGAAAAAATAAATAAATTTTAAGACTTTATTTTTAAGTGAGGATATCCAAAGAACTGAAAGCAAGGATTTGAAGAGGTGTTTATGTTCACAGAAGCACTATTTCCAACAGCCAAAAGATGGAAGCTACCCAAGTGTCCATCGACAAACAAATGGATAAACAAAATGTGCTCTATACAGACCATGGAATATTATTCAGTTTAAAAAGGAATGAAATTCCGACACTTGCAATAACATGAGCCTTGAGAACACTATGCTAAGTGAAGTGAGCCAGTCACCAAATGACAAATACTCCATGATCGCACCAGTGCCAGGTCTACAGCAATCAAGTTCCAAGAGCCAAAGGGCAGAACACTGGATGCTAGGGGCTGGGGTGGGGATAGCAGTCAGTGGTTGATGGAAACAGAGCTTGAGGCTTTCAAGATGAAGCCAATTCTGGGGATGGAACTGCACATCAATGTGAATGTGTTAATACCACTCAACTGTACACTTTAAAATGGTTAAAACAAAAAAATATAAATAAATAAAATGGTTAAAACATACTGTTTTCCCCAGCAGCATGACCATTTTTCATTACCACTAGCAGTGCACAGTGTTTCAAATTGTTACATATTTTCTACCACATTTTTTGAAAAAAGGGAGCAGCAGAATGTTTGAGAACCAGTTAAAGACTAAAAGTTAGGTAACTGACTTAAATACCACAATACTAAGTGGTTCAGTTCAATTCAGTTGCTCAGTCATGTCCGACTCTTTGCGACCCCATGAATTGCAGCACGCCAGGCCTCCCTGTCCATCACCAACTCCCGGAGTTCACTCAGACTCATTAGTGACAACAAGTTCTTAATGACAACTGGAAAGCACTCTCATATCTTGCAAAGCACTAAAAAATACTTCCCAGACCCACCTGGACCCGTAAAACTTTTCTCAAATGACTTAAGAACCTGAGCAGATTCTCTTATCTTTACAAAGTCCACAGGGATACACAGAGATGAAGAATGAGGTGACAGGACATGGCAGCTGCCTGACTGGCACCCAGCAAGCAGAAATGCCCGCCCAATCACTGCCCTGGGCAATCGGGAATCGACTCAAGCAGACAACTCAAGAGAGCCCACAGCATTATTATTCTCAGAATGTAACTGCTCAGGTAAAATATTACAACAGAACAGAACTTCCATCTCAGGTAGCAGCTGTGGAACTTTTAAAAAGCAAGCACAGACGCAGGTCATGTTCGGGACAAGTCCTGCCTGCTCTAATTCGCCCTGGTTCCAGGGCACCCCGACATTCTGCTCCGGAAGAGAGGTGCCCGAGTAATGTTCCTGACTTCTCCAGCTCCACTCACAGACTCCACACAAACACTTTTGCTCCCAGTGGACCGTGCGGCCCAGTCAACATGGGTACCACTCCCATCCTGGCTGAGGCACTCTCGCCCACATAGTCCTGGGGCGGCTGTAACACTTTGTGTTTGCAAGTCATCGGCATGCTTCCCCATTGATCCTGTCCCCTCAAGGTGACCGGCCACTCAGACAGAACGTGCAGAAGCAGGCACCACTGAGCAGTGCCAAAGCTACGGCAACCTGTGGAAGTACAGGTGAAGTACTTGTCATCTAAGGTTTCCTCCATGTCCGCTGACAGCTGCTGGCCTATCATAATCACCCCCGAGAGTCTCCAGAAAAACTGTAGAGAACATGGTACTACAGACCCAGCGAAAGAGGGGAAAACTGCTGATTAAACATCGGACCAAGGGGCTTCCCTGGTGGTCCAGTGGTTAAGAATCCACCTTGCAATGCAGGGAACACAGGTTCAATCCCTGGTCCTGGAAGATCCCAGATACCAAGGGGCAACTAAGCCTGTGTGCCACAACTACTGGGCCCATGCTCCAGAGCCCCGGAGGCACACCTACTGAAGCCTGCATGTGCTCCACAACAAGAGAAGCCAGCACAATGAAAAGCCCACACACTGCAACTAGAGAGTAGTCCCTGCTCACTGCAGCTAGAGAAAGCCCACGGGAAGCAACAAAGACCCAGCACAGCCAAGAAAGGAAAAAAAAAAAATTAGTAAAAGTTTTTTGCCTTTTTTTTTAATGTCAGGATGAATCCACAGAGACCCCAAATGATGAGCAAGTAGCCAGGCCCCCTCCCAAGCGCCAAGCTTGCAAAGGTAACCAAGCACTGGCAACTGGACTTTGGCAGGAACCACTCCCAGTACAATGTTATGGAAAATTCAAGAAAAATGCCCACAAAGAAAAACCCCAGCAGATGGGGGTCCCCTCTTGTGTTGCCACACAACGTATAAGCGGACATCCTGCCAACACCTCCTCTCCCCACACTCACTACGTTTCCAAAATGACTTTTCCAAGTTAACTGAACTTTACCTCACCTTTACGGAGATCAAAATCTTACTGAGAATCCCATCAAAGCCCTGGCCGTCTCTACAGTAACAGGCACAATTTCAAAGAATTCACATATTCCTGGGTCCCCTGGGGGTTAAAAATCTCGGTCCCAGTGGCTACCTCCTTCCATTTCCTTCCTGCTTTGAATCTGAGAAACACTGGGAGACCCACCTCCATCTGTAAGAATTACGTAACTCTAACAAATTTCAAGAATCCCTGAGGGCCCCTTCTGAAGGAGTGGCCTGCGCACCGTGCTGAGATTAAGGCTCAAAGGAGAGGCCAGCTCACAGGGACTAGGAGGTCCAGCCAGCAGACACACAGCACCCCCAGAGGATGTCTCCCAGATCACAGCACCCACGCCTGGCACCTGCCCTCACACACGCACCCATGTGACCCTGTGGGACCGCTGAGGCTCCATCTGCTCCAGCAGCATCTGCTGCCACAGACAGGTCCCCACCAGTAGCCAACCTTGGAGATCACATTCACACATGAGCACTGTTCATCTGGGTGATAGCTGTGGGGGTGGGGGGTGGGCGGGCGGGCAGGCAGAGGGGTGCAGACAGACAGGCACTGCCTCTACCCCGCAGGCTGCCGGAGCCGCCTCACCCACACACACAGACCAAGCCCACAAAGCCAAATCTTTGAGCTGCTGCTGAGAAACCCATAAAAAGTAATGCTATTTCTAACCTCCTCCACCATGGAAAAATACACACACCACTAAGCAACCCAGATTCTCTAAAAGATTTATTTTTATACTCTCCTCCACACCCCCCACCTTTACCTCCCCCAGAAAAATTTTAGGTGTAACATTTGCTAGCTTTTTAGCAGTTTGACACTGTGCTAGGCATCAACTGACGAAGTTGTTGTGTGTTTTGGTTTAACACAAAACATAAAGGTGTTTTTCTGAATGTCTACTTGATGAGAAAATAGTCTAGTCTTAACAACACAAGGACAGCACCCACTGCCCAGGCAGAGCAAATGCTCAATTTCCCAGGCCACAGGCAGAGATGGCCAAGGCAACAGGACTCTCCTCCTAGCTTCTAGAAGTGGTGTCTGCCTGCTGGCCTTCCCCTCTGCCTTGCTGGGTCTTCCTCTTACCATAAAGCATCCCTGGTGCCCTTGCTGAACTCTAGTAGTTTTCCTCCACGCCACTCTTCACCTTCAAGTGGAAGAATGAGGGGAAAGCAGTGAGATGGGACTCAAACCTGAGTCCCGAGTCCCCTGATGCTGCACACACGGCTCGGCGGGGAGAGGGCAGGGAGGGAAGGAAGGAAGAACACGGAAGGTGGGAGAGCCTGAATGAGACCTGGAGAACCCAGAAACTCTCACAAGCCAAGAGGGACCCTGGACCTAGTCTACCTAGGATCTGTCCTAGGACACCCGCCCCTGACTGGGAATCTTGGTGTCACCTCCCCTGATGACAACCTCAAAGGCCAGAGAGGCACCAAATGACCCCAACCTAACAGCCAAGATTGCCTGGCTCCTCACAGAGCCAGGATGTCTTGGTGCAGCTTCTGAATGACCCCAACCTAACTGTGAGGCAGAGTTTAAATCCTCCTTCAAGTTAGGGAACCCCCAGCATAAACCTTCCACAGTTTAATATGTTTTACTGGACATTGGCAAAAACACATCTGGAGAAAGTAAGCATTCCTTCAGACAGTGTGAACAGCAGAAACCTGTACTCGGAGGTGATGCTTCTCCCAACACTACTGATCTTCTCTGATGTAGCCTGAAAGTTTAAATGTAACACAAAGACAGAAGCTCAGGTCAGGCTGCATCATCCATATCTACAGTCATGTTTTGACTACTAGAGCACGTCCCCACTGCAACCACACGTCTCACACTGGAACTTCCACTTGGCTCCCTGGTCCTCATCATCCACTTCACATACCTTAGGGACCTTGAAGGAAACCAAAATAAGAAGTGGGACGTCCCCGTCTGAACCTTTCTTCTCAGTGCTGAAAGCTGACCATGTCTACGTCTCATGAAGAGGACAGGAGAAGGTACAAGAAACTGCAATTCATGACCTGTTCACCCCCATCCCAGCAGCTCTGTGCTCAGCCAGGGCTCCAGCACTTCACCCTCCTGGCTCCAGAAAGACACCTCATGGAACTCTTCAGCACACCTCTTACTCCTGAAATCGGATGGGAAGATCCACCTCCGCTCTCTTTCTCTGACCCAGACAGCCACGGTCCTTGGGTAAAAGCTAGCATTTGGATGAAAAACAACAGCTGACATTTCATCAAGCTCTGACCATGCACTGAATGCTAAATTAAGAATCTTCACAGTAATTCCACAAAACAATTATTATCCTACATTAAGAAGAGAAGACCTTAGTCCCAGAGGGGTTAGGGTTTCCTAAAGGTGGGGGGTGCGGAGGAGAGTATAAAAAATAAAGTGAGTGAAAGCAGCAAGCACAGAATTTGGGCCAAAGGTCGTGTTTCCAGCTATACCTTATAGACGTGATATGGCAAAGAGGCACCTGTGTTCAGATTTATTAAGGAGGTCTAAATTTTAAAACACGTTTAATAACAACCCAGACATGGGGACTCGACCTGATTTTAAAACCAAGTCCAAAAAATTGCACTGTACAGTAAAACAAGCACATTTTGTAGTTAATGAAAAGCCCAGACCTCCCTGGGCTGTCCCAGCCCAGCAGATAGAGCACTGTGGTAATGCCACCAGTCCATTCCATCAGCATGCAGGAATGTGTCCCAGTCCAGCTGTGAGCTTCAAGGGACACAATTTTACAAGTGACAGATCAAGAATAAACTCCAGGACAGTCAGCTGTGAGAACCTATCTTAGAGATAAAAGCTCTTACAACACCTCAGAATCCAAGTATGTGCCTAGAAATGACCTGTACTGCACCGACCTGCTGCCACACTGCACCAGGCAACATGCAGTTCTGCAGATGGGAATTTGCTCTTAACTCCTGTCGTAGTCAGAAGGAGCAATACAGCTTTACTTTTAATTAAAATCCATATATAGTAATATAGTCAAGAAAAAGTTTTCCATTACCAATTCTGAAAGTTGCTTAAAATAGCTGACAGAATGAGGTAACTCCATATATGGGAGAAAACTGGGTACTTATGTAGTTTGCAAGAATTTCTACTTCTGTCAAAATTCTGTAAATCAATCACAGAATCACACTCCACAGGGAATTAGTCCAGTGGTGTGTTTGGTTACCCAGCAAAATTCTACTTAAAAACTGTTCCAGGTTTTGGTGGGTGAAGTCAAAGAGGTCTACATCTGAGATGACAATGAGAAACCACACTGTGCCCACACTCTCTACAGCTCTGCTGGAAACGAGCTACGTTCCACCTCAAGCTGGTGGTCAGTGTGCCAAATTGTAGAAGAAAAACAGTGCACCTCAGCAACTCTCCCCATGTCAGGGAAGGTAAGGGATTTGCCAACATCACACTGCCTGGCAGGTAATGAGAACTTCGAGAACAAGAAGTACTCCATCGGTCACTGACCACCCACAAGGCCCTCGGCCTGAGTGCACCTATGCAAGCGTACCCCGCCCTGGGAGACTACCAAATGGGCTCCATGTTTGCAGATCCCTGATGGTGAAATCCACTCAGCAAAGAACTACATAGGAACTGCAAGCCACACTGACTCAGAGTGTCTGTTAAGTACAGCACGCTTCTGAGCACCTTCAGTTTCAGGAAGCTTCCAACTTGTGAAAAGTCCATGTAAATCCAAGGGTCTGTGTGCCTCAGTAAGGAAGCACATTAAATCCTTCCTGATTCTCCAACTGCCTCATCTGTTTCCAACAACCACTATGAATAAGAAGGTTTGCATAAGCTCTGAGAGACTCTCCATCAATCATTCCATCTAACAAAAGGCTCACTGAACTACTCCAAGCTAGCAGGCACCACTTCCAGTCCTAGAGGAAAAAACAAGTGGGAGGGAGGGAGATTCTTGCCCTTATAAAGCTTACATTCTAGCAAGGAATATGGCATAAACAATGAGTCATGCCTGGCACATAAAAATTTAGGCACACAAAGGTGAAGAGGCAGACTGAGGCAGGTAGGCTGCTCCTGGCACCACAGTCCCCTCTTCCAGGCACCTTCACTGACTGTCCCCCATGGGGGTTGGCTCTGAATTGAGCTTTGGGTCTGAGGAGGTCCAGAGGTGATCAAAACACATGTGTCACCTAAGCTCCTACTTCCAGATACACCAAGGTCAGGCCACTCATACCCCGCCCTTAAGAAGTAACACAGGAACAAACACAGCAGATTAGGAGGTCAACATCCCCTTACAGTACAGATCACGCCAACACAGAGAAAGGAAAACCTGCCCACTGGCTGCTACAGTAGCCGTTTTGAGTGCACTACCCGCCAGGTACTGTAGGAAGCACGGTGGCTCCTCACGTCCCACGGCAACTCCAGTATTATTTCCATTTTACAAAGTTGGAAACCAAGCAAAACAAAAAATTTAGAATGAGAAAGAAAGAATCCCACTTCTCACCAATCTTAAATGTGTTTAAACATCTGGGTATTAAATGCTCAAGCACAGCAATAAAGACAAATTGAATAGCAAGATTATTATTTTTCTTCAGATATTCTAGTAAATCTAGAAATATTTTATATACATTAACAGCCCACTGTGAATAATATTTGGTAATACTTGGGTATTAAACAAAAAAGAAAAAGTCCCATTTAATCTGATACCATGCAACTTTCCTTCAATCCCAGTTACACTGGGAAGATATTAATAGTTTTTGCACCTCGGAGTTGGGACCACATTCTTGAGAGAGACACCATCTCGTAACAGTCAGTGGTGTGACAAGCTCTGCTTCACAAACATTATCAAAGAGAAGAGTCTCAAGCTCTACTCACCTTTTTAAGCTTAAGCTATATGAAAACTGATGTCAGTTCCTGAAAACGGTCCAATGAGGAGAGAGCACTTTGATGTTACCAACGTGGAGCTTGAATTGCTGAAAGGAAAAATAAAGAATTTCAGTGAATCATTTCTTGGCTTCCCTTAGTGAACCATCCCCTTCCCCAAATTCCAAAAAATACTAGAAAGGACTTCCTTGGTGGTCCAGTGGTTAAGCAGCCACGGGCTCAATCTCTGGTCGGGGAACTAAGATCCCACATGCTGCAGGGCAACTAAGCCTGCACAATGCAACTACTGAGCTCCCATACTCTGGAGCCTGCCTGCCACAGCTAGAGTCTACACACTGCAACCAAGATCCCACGTGCCGCACCTGAGACTCAAGGCAGTCAAATAAATTTTTTTTTAAAAGATGCCCATTTAGGGGCTTCCCTGGTGACTATGTGGTAAAGAATCCGCCCGCCAATGCAGGAGACATGGGTTCAATCCCTGACCCAGGAAGATCCCACATACCATGGACCAACTAAGGCCATGCACCCGCCACAACTATTGAGCCCGTGCTCTAAAGCCTGGGAGCCACAACTACTGGCCCGCATGCCACAACTACTGAAGCCCGTGCGCCCTAGAGCCTGTGATCCACAACAAGAGAAACCCCCCTGGATGAGAAGCCCGCACAAGGCAACTAGAGAACAGCCCTTGCTCGCTGAAACTAGACAAAAGCCTGCACAGCAACAAAGACCCAGCTCAGCTAGAAGTAAATGAAAAAAAAATTTTTAAATACTAGAGGACTGTCACAATAAAAGGTACAAACACCAAAATGAATAAAACAAGCATCAAATAATAGAGAGAAGGAAGAGAGAAGCCCTCAGCACACAGTCTGGGGTACATGGCATGAACTGGGGATAAACTCCCCCAAACAGCTCTTCAGCAGCCACAGGACCATCAGGTTCTCAGTCTCCAATCAAAGGACACAGACTTGTTTCTTCAAAGTCACAGGCCTTTTCTTCAATGACGGGTCGCAAACATATATACTGGACAACATCTTTATTGGACTAGGTTTTAACTACAGAGATCCTAAATATGGCTGTAGTTTATGAACCCAAAGTATCTGTCAACCACATGGATCACTGATCCTTAATTATAAAGGAAACAGACCACACCTTTTTCCTCCGCTGAAACACGTCTAATTTTGTGGAAGCAACAATGACCTATGCTTAGACCTTGCTGAAGTGCTCACTTCCAAGATTTGTGTCTTCAAGGCTGTCTTCACCTCTGCCCTCCACCCTGCTGGCAGGACAGACTCCCGACTGTCTAGTTCCAGTTCACACGATCTGTCACCAGCATCCTCCTCCCAGTTTGATGAGCACACTGTCCTTCACATCACTCCAGGTCACATCAGGTGACCACCTAATGCCTGACAAAGCAGTTCCAGGTCAACTCAGTCAGCTCTGTCTCAAATGGCACAGGCACCTCTCAGCACCCAGCCTGCCAACGTGTGGGATTACATTCCTGTCCAAGGGTGAATAAGCCACCATCTGTCTAGCTTGTGTGCCACAGCAGGAAACCTGCTGCCTGAAGCATGTTCCTGCCATATGTCACTCCTGAGTGATCAGTCAAGACTAAGACATTCAAATAAAAAATGACTGTATCCAGCCAAAGTACCCTGTGAGATTCCTGTGGACATTCACCCTGAACACACAAGCCAAATACCCCTCTATTTTTATGTAACTCCTTCCTACCAATACTGTGAACCTACACTCTCTCCTGCCTTCTACTCACTGAGAGAAGAAAACAACCCACTTCTGACTTTGATGATGGTTTTATTCCTCAACTGAGACTGCTCCTGTCAGTCTTCCTGGGATTCAAATGCTGATTTCCTGGGAACAGAAGTCAGTGGAATAACCAGAAATGTATGTGGTGGATAGAATTCTAAGGTGACTGCCACTGGGGTCACACCTTTGCATAATTCCCTCCTCATAAGTGTTGGCAGAATCTGTGACTTGCTTTTGTCAGAACATGACAAAAGCAATGAGATGTCATTCCCTTGATCTGGTTTCACTATTTAAGACTCCATGTCAGCCTACTATTAATAGAAAGTGAAGGACTCCCTTTGCAGCTCGCAAGAAATGCGCAATCATCTCTGAAGGGCCTGTGAGGGGCCACACAGCAAGGAACCACAGGGGCCTCTAGGCACTGAGGATGGTCGCCAGCTGACAACCAGCAAAGAAACAGGGACATCAGATCTACAGCTACAAGGACCTACAGCTACAATTTAACCTGCTCACTTAAATGAGCTTAGAAGTGGATTCTTGCCCCACTCACGCCTCCAGAAGAGAACACAGCTGGGCTGAAGCTTGTTGGCAATCTCTGAGATCCTGAGTAGAAAACCAGCTAAGACATTCCCAGACTCCCAACCCATGGAAATCATGAAATAACATGCGGGTGTCAGTTTAAGTTATTAAGTTTACAGTCATTTGTTTTATAGCAACAGTAAATATATTTACTAATTAAACATAGGAGTTTATAATATATGCATATGTTAAATGCACATACAACTACCAAATCAAAACAGCTCTCCATACCTGCCTCATCTGTCCATAAGCAAAAACTCATTTCTCCTATTTGAGTATGAGCTTTTTGCGGGCAAGAATGCAAATCACCATCACCCTGGTATCATCATGCTTGTGAAGAATATGTGGCACATGGGAGGTCTTTAACATTTTTTTAAAACAGAGTTAAGTCCCTACATAAAAACCTTCAAGGTGTGAACTTTCAAAGACGCAAACATGCGTTCCAGCAACGTCAGGTGTGAAACTGCAGGTTGCCCTCCATCTCCCATTGCCACTGATCCTTCAGCTCTACCATCTCCCACCTCCTCCAACCAGTAACTCTTGTTGCCCTTTTACTCGATACCAGCCTCTGTATGCTAGCTATTGTATTGTACTACTGTACTCTTCAAGGTACTGTACTGTAAGATTAAAAATGTTTTGTTTTTGTGCTTGTTTTTTGTATATTACTTGTGTGAAAAGTATTGTAAACCTATTACAGTACAGTTCTACATAGCTAATTGGTGGGTACCTAAGCTAACTTCACTGCACTTACAAACAAATGGGACTTACGAGAATGCTCTCAGAATGAAACTCATTTTTATATAAGGGAAGATGATGCTGTGAAAGTGCTGCACTCAATATGCCAGAAAATTTGGAAAACTCAGCAGTGGCCACAGGACTGGAAAAGGTCAGTTTTCATTTCAATCCCAAAGAAAGGCAATGTCAAAGAATGCTCAAACTACTGCACAATTGCACTCATCCCCAAGTAAGACGGTAGGCGTCGCAAGAGGGCATCAGAGGGCAGACACACTGAAACCATACTCACACACTAGTAAAGTAATGCTCAAAATTTTCCAAGCCAGGCTTCAGCAATACGTGAACCGTGAACTTCCAGATGTTCAAGCTGGTTTTAGAAAAGGCAGAAGAACCAGAGATCAAATTGCCAACATCCACTAGATCATGGAAAAAGCAAGAGAGTTCCAGAAAAACATCTATTTCTGCTTTATTGACTATGCCAAAGCCTTTGACTGTGTGGATCACAATAAACTGTGGAAAGTTTCTGAAAGAGAT
Source organism: Bison bison bison (assembly GCF_000754665.1). NCBI lineage: Eukaryota > Metazoa > Chordata > Mammalia > Artiodactyla > Bovidae > Bison > Bison bison. The sequence goes on from NW_011495015.1 coordinate 229,759, forward strand.
GGGAATACCAGACCACCTGACCTGCCTCTTGAGAAACCTATATGCAGGTCAGGAAGCAACAGTTAGAACTAGACATAGAACAGACTGGTTCCAAATAGGAAAAAGAGTACACCAAGGGTGTATATTATCACCCTGCTTATTTAACTTATATGCAGAGTACATCATGAGAAACGCTGGGCTGGAAGAAGCACAAGCTGGAATCAAGACTGCCAGGAGAAATATCAATAACCTCAGATATGCAGATGACACCACCCTTATGGCAGACAGTGAAGAGGAACTAAAAAGCCTCTTGATAAGAGTGAAAATGGCTTAAAGCTCAATATTCAGAAAATAAAGATCATGGCATCTGGTCCCATCACTTCATGGGAAATAGATGGGGAAACAGTACAAACAATGTCAGACTTTATTTTGGGGGGCTCCAAAATCACTGCAGATGGTGAGTGCAGCCATGAAATTAAAAGACGCTTACTCCTTGGAAGGAAAGTTATGACCAATAGAGGCAGCATATTAAAAAGCAGAGACATTACTTTGCCAACAAAGGTCCATCTAGTCAAGGCTATGGTTTTTCCAGTGGTCATGTATGGATGTGAGAGTTGGACTGTGAAGAAAGCTGAGCACCGAAGAATTGATGCTTTTGAACTGTGGTGTTGGAGAAGACTCTTGAGAGTCCCTTGGACTGCAAGGAGATCCAACCAGTCCATTCTAAAGGAGATGAGTCCTGGGTGTTCTTTGAAAGGAACGATGCTAAAGCTGAAACTCCAATATTTTGGCCACCTCACGCGAAGAGTTGACTCAGTGGAAAAGACTCTGATGCTAGGAGGGATTGGAGGCAGGAGGAGAAGGGGACAACAGAGGATGAGATGGCTGGATGGCATCACCAACTCGATGGACATGAGTTTCAGTGAACTCCGGGAGTTGGTGATGGACAGGGAAGCCTGGTGTGCTGTGATTCATGGGGTTGCAAAGAGTCAGACACGACTGAGCGACTGAACAGAACTGAAAGCCAAATTAAAAGAGTTATGATTTGTTCATCTCTGGTTACTACAATAAGGCTAAAGCAATAGAGTTTGTGCAATCCTTCAAAGCAGAACTCAGAGCCTCAAAATTAATTTCAAAATAGGTGGAAGACACTGAGCATCATGTCTTATCTCCAAACCATGAATAGCCAGTTTCTTTGGGACTGGTTATGTCATTCTACTTGTGAACCTGAGTCACTACTTAGTAGTTCTGCTCCATAGTTACCACTTTTGCCAGATATCCCTCCCAATTCTTGGGCATGTAGCTATTAGCTGAATGTTAAATGAAAAAAAAAAAATCCCTAAGAAAATTTCCAGTCAGAATCATTTTTAATTTTCCATTTGTATATGTATTCATTCCCAACCAAAATGGAAAAACCTGTGTAGGTCAAATGCCCTGACTCTAAATCTGAAACAAAACGCTACTGTCAACTTCATGACAACCTATTTCAAAGGTTCTTTAAGATCGTTTTTTAACTGATTTTAAGATCATCGTTTTAACTGATGATCTGTAATTTTTTTAAGCAAGACCTTAAGCTGTTTAAAAGTTGAATGCATAAATCATCCAGTTTTTGCTATCCTTGAGATTAAAATTAGTTTTTTTATTACAAAGAATATTGTTACTCAAGTTGTATCTATTTTAAATGTTGAAAGGACTAGTATAAAAACGGGAGATTTTGGAGAAGGAAATGACAACCCACTCCAGTACTCTTGCCTAGAAAATTCCAAGGATGGAGGAACCTGGTAGGCTATACAGTCCATGGGGTCGCAAAGAGTCGGACACGACTGAGCGACTTCACTCACTCAGTTCTGTTAATTATTTTTAACTTTATAAATAATAATGCAATGAAGATCAGTGTGAATAACCCATATATGTATAGATTTTCCCGTGCCCTTCCAATAAATTTTAAAAAGTGCAAAAAAAAAAAAAAAAAAAACCGGGAGATTTTAAAACATTCAAGTCCATTAAATTACTAAAGAAAGTACAAAATTAAAACTTCTTTCATCACAGAAACACACCATACTCTTTCGAAATCTATATTCAGGATCTTATTATATATTCTTACTCCCTCATAAATCACTCAATAAATCTGAACATTATTTCCAAGATTAATCCCTGGTGCTCAACCCCTTAGGCAGCAGAATGAGCACACTAAAGCCAAGAAAAACTCAAAACACCAATTCCATGACAAACAAGGCAGAGAATTTCAATAAACTCATCACTTCTCAGCATAACTAACTCTCTTGGGCCTATCTCTACATGTAAAAATAGCCAGTGACCCACAGCAGGGAACTCGAGGGGTTACGGAGCCATCCTCCCCGCTTAGGCAGAAGAAGTACTAGGCCCAGAGGACAGAACACACCCAGCTCCCTGCACCCTGAACTCTAGTTAGTGCAGGTCTTTTCCTTCTTCCCACAAAGCACAGCTCCACACAAAGCTCAATGCTTCGGAGAAAGAAGGCTGAGAATGAATAACATGCCCCCGCCCATGAAACAGCCTCGCGAGGGCGGTTCACTTAAGAGAATTAATAAGCACAGGTGCTCACACAAGGTCTGGCAGCGGTCCTCCTGAACCACCCCCGATGCTTGAGCACCTGAGGATGGGTCCACCTCAGCAAGCAGAGGCTGCGGCTGGGGGCAGGGCGGCGCTGAAGAGCCGGTGCAAAGCAGGGCCTAGGCACCCCTGCAGAGGAGCAGGCCGCCAGGCCCCTCGTACATGAAGGGGGCACAGAAGGGTACAAGGTTCAAGTGACGGGAGAAACCAAGGAACGGGCCACGTCCTTTTTAATATCTGTTTGGCTGGGTCGAAATGGCAACCCACTCCAGTATTCTTGCCTGGAGAATCCCATGGACGGAGAAGCCTGGTGGGCTACAGTCCACGGGGTCACAAAGAGCTGGACACGACTGAGCGACTTCACTTTTCACTTTCACTGGGTCAGGCGTTAGTTGCAGCACATGGGATCTTCACTGCTGTGTGCGGCTACCATTCATTGCGGCACACGGGATTAGCTGACCTCCCGCACATGGGATCCTCCTACCAGCCCCCCATCAGGGATTGAACAGGCATCCTCTGCGTTGAAGGTGGATTTTTAACCACTGGGCCACCGGCGAACGCAGAGCCACAGCCATTCTTAACTTGCACAACCTCGGTGAATTCTCTTTAACGTAGTGGAAGACTGAGGCTGGTATGAGGCCTGGCAGTGGGTCCTCTGGAACAGGGGCCCCTGAGTACAGGACGACCCCCGTTCGTGGTCAGGGTCTCAGACATCAGCAGTAGCTGCAGGCTCCAGTTACTGAGTGACTAGGAAAGCAGAAGACCACTCCTTTCCCAACTGCTCGGGCCCTAGAGGAGCCCATGGGCAGCTGGACGAACGGACGCAGGACCAGGTTTCTGGTCCCCGGACCCCCGTCATGTTCGCCTTCTCCCCAGGGCTGAGCTGTTCCAGTGCAAACGGCCCGGGGTGGTGCCACTCACTGCCCACCGCCACCACCAACAAGTCCAGCCAAGGTGGCCCGTGCACAGGCCGGGCCCACAGCCAACGCCAACTCCTGAGGAAGGTCGGGCCTCTCCGAGTGAACGGCCTACGGCCTGACAGGAAACCGGACAGTTTTCTGCTCTGTTCTGGCCCGACTGCCTCGGGCCGCAACATTCAGAAGCCCCATCGCTCAACTTCACACAGGCCAGAACTACCTGTGAGGGAACCAGGCCAAAGAGCCACCTGGGCAACGCTGTACTGCGAAGTCGCGGAACAGCCAAAGTGGCGGCCAGGCGGAGCTTCTGAGACGTGCACACAGGGGACGCACACAGTACGCAGGGACTCAAGGAGGCACGCACGCACAAGGGCGCGCGCACGCATATGACGCACATGTAGGTGCGCACTTATTTGCTTACGTGCAGCCAAGGCTTAAAGGCCATTAAGATGGAAGCTTGCGGGGCTTAGACAGAGATGTAATGTTTCAAAGCCAGTTGCTGCTACTACTGCTAAGTCGCCTCAGTCATGTCGGACTCTGTGCGACCCCAGAGATGGCAGCCCACCGGGCTCTCCCATCCCTGGGATTCTCCAGGCAAGAATACTGGAGTGGGTTGCCATTTCCTTCTCCAATGCATGAAAGTGAAAAGTGAAAGTGAAGTCGTTCTGTCATGTCCGACTCTTAGCGACCCCATGGACTGCAGCCTACCAGGCTCCTCTGTCCGTGGGATTTTCCAGGCAAGAGTACTGGAGTGGGGTGCCATTGCCTTAGGAGAACAGAAACCTAGACAGTCTATTAAAAAGCAGAGACATTACCGACAAAGGTCCGTATAGTTAAAGCTATGGTTTTCCCAATAGTCATGTATGGACGTGAGAGTTGGACTATAAAGAAAGTTAAGCGCAGAAGAATGGATACTTTTGAACTATGGTGCTGGAGAAGACTCTCAGAGTCCCTTGGACTGCAGGATCAAACCAGTCAATTCTAAAGGAAATCAGTCCTGAATATTCATTGGAAGGACTGAAGCTGAAGCTGAAACTCCAATACTTTGGCCTCCTCATGCAAAGAGCCCACTCATTAGAAAAGACCCTGATGCTGGGAAAAATTGAAGGCAGGAGGAGACAGGGACAGAGGATGAGATGGTTGGATGGCATCACCGACTCGATGGACTTGAGTTTGAGCAAGCTCCAGGAATTGGTGATGGACAGGGAAGCCTGGCATACTACAGTCCATTGGGTCGCATAGAGTCAGACACAACTGAGCAACTGAACTGAGGAGAACACGAGTTTTCGGCAAAACTAGTAAAAGCACCTTAAGGAAACATCAAAAAAGACACGGGCTTCCTTTAAATGATGTTCTGGTCCAAGATGGGGAGTTTACTGCTACAACTGACCTGACCCTTGAACATGACTGAGCAGCAGACCCCCTCAGAATGCAGACTTTTTCCAACTTTCACTTTACATATCTTTAAGGTCACAAAGTGTGCTGGAGTAGAGGTCACAGCATAAGAAATTGAAAAGAGAAGGGTCTGAGTCCTGTTTCCACCAAAACTGTTCATCTTCCTGCCTTTGGCCCTTCACCCATCAGTCCCCTTGTTCTGGGGGCAGTTGTCATCCCAGCCAGCAGCTTGATTTCCAAACTCAAGGGAAGAAAAAAAGGCAAAGCCCAATGCTTCCAGAAAAGATCACCAAGCGTAATGAGGACTGCAGAACATCAGGCCCTTCTCTGCCTTGGAGCCTCCCTGTCGGCCTGCGGCGCCTCCTGGAAGGGCCTCTCATCCAGTGTCCTCCGTGCAGCAGCCTCACTCACATCCAAATGCAGATGCTATGGGCCGTGTAGGTGCCAAAGTCCGGACCCTCGAAGGCTGGGGGAGGGCGGGCAAGCGCACAGCAGGTTCAACGCAGGCTGGAGAAGCAGTGGCATTTAGAAGACCCGTTATAACATCCCAAACTTCCTGCCATGTACTCTCAGAAAATGAGGAGGACCTAGGTTGTTAGTTCCCTGAAAACCCAAAATGTAACAAGGGAAACAGGACAGACATGAGCAAGCCCATCAATGTCAATGTCAAGACCTGTTTTCAGAAGCCAAAGATGAAAATGTCCTCAGTTTTTTACCAACCTATATTAATAGTTAACATCCAATAGAGACCCAGTTCTTGGTAGAGAGCTGTTCCTACTAGCCAAGTGCCTGGTCCTGAGAGGAAGTGAACATTCAACACTGGGAAGAGACTGGAGGCAGAAGGCAGCAGCAACCCAAGAGCAGCCAAGCCCACCCAAATTCCTAACCCTTGGACCAGCATCCAGCCCGCAGGTGCCATGGAGGTGCCTGTGCCAGCAGACAGGATGAGCCGGCGCATCCCCCTGAGGCTGGAAGTAGGCCAGGATTTGACACAAGTTTCTTGGGGGTAGGTTCCCGAACAAGGACAGGTGCTGGACAGTGAACATGGACAAGGGACCCAGAGACAAGGTCAGAGGGGTGGTGGGCCCAGGGCTCCTGCACATTCATAGTGACTGGCTTTGACTCAAGCAGAAGGAGGAGCCTTCATTCCACATGGGCTTCTAGGCTCCAACACCCGGGCCCTGTGCCAAATGCTGAAGCCATGGAAATAGGCAAAACCAGACTCTTCCACCCTCAGTGGTGGCCACAGTCTCCATCAGTAGACTAAGTAGTGGGGGCCTGGGAGCCATCGTCTTGCGGGCTTCTCTCCACCTTTATTCACACAGATGCTGAGCCTCTGCCATAGCAACTAGAGATACAGAAGTCCTGAAAAGTGAAGTCGCTCAGTCGTGTCCGACTCTTCGCAACCCCGTGGACTGTAGCCCACTAGGATCCTCTGTCCATGGGATTCCCCAGGCAAGAATACTGGAGTTGGTTGCCATTTCCTTCTCCAACAGGAAGTCCTAAAGTTGTCCAAACCAGCATGAAGAAGCAAACTAAATTCAAGATCATTTGAGTCTTGACAATGCCTCATGTAATTCTCAACATTTAAGTCTATCAGCAGACTCCTCAGCAGAGAGCACCTGCTTGACAGCAGGTATTCAGGTGACACTGCAGCATGTTCACGTTGGCTTCAGGTGACAGGAGCCACCACTGGCGTAATGGAAGGGCCACCTGGGCAAAGTGAAAGTCAGCACCCAAGTGAGGAAGTGAAAGAATACAGGGAGATCAACTCGAAGGCAGGGCCAGGCCCAGTGTAGAAACCTATCAACTACCCAAGGATGAAGAGAGACATTTTATTTAGAAGTCAATAAAACATGTTGTTTATCTGACACTGCAACTCAGATACACTATACGAAAGCCACGTTCCATGAGACGCGCTCACGAGAGCTGCAGCAGGCTGGAAAACGTATATTGATGAGGAAACCATTGTTCAAAGAAACATCCATCTACCCCATTTCATGTGAAAGAAATACAGATGCTCTCAACAATCCCATGTTAATTAATCATTTTAACTGAAAATACATCCATGGTTCCACCACCTCATTAGAGGTCAAGTTCATTAGAGGTCAACGTGGTTGGTTTTCAGCCAACTGCTTATATTCCATTTGGTCACAGTTTTTTCTTAAATTACCACATTCCTTGTCATTTCAGACTATTCTTAGAAAATATTTCCCAACATCTCCATGAAATCAGCAAAAAATAACTACTGAAGTTGAAATTCTACCCACTTAGAGGCAACTACTAGCCAACTAGAATCTGGACATATTGTTCTACATGCTACTGAATAATTAAGGGTAAAAATAAAATTTCAGAAAACATACACAATTTAGTCTTCTCTTGTTTGATGCCATGGAGTCTTTCCTCAGTCTTTCAGGTTTCATTCAAGAAAGCAAAGAACACTGTAAACTGATTTGCTAGTTTCCATACTTGCTGCCAAATTTCCACTTCTGCAAAACCAATTTCAACCAGAAAAAAAAGTAAAGCTAATCTTCTAGTTCTTCACATGGTTTAATTTATTCAGAATGTGGGGTAAAACGTTGGAAGAAAGAAAATCGATCATTGGCAAACAATGAAAATGTTAATTTATAGTTTTATTTTTTAATCACTACACTGTCTCAGAATCATTTCCTCCTCTGAGTTCTGGAAAGCTTTAAAAACATGAATGCTGCCAAACAATGACGTTGTTTTAAGCCAAAGTTCAGTTATTTTAAGGAATTTACTACCTTTTAGACAGAGTTCTCCTGAAAATCCTTCCAAACCACTAACTTTGTTAAGAATTTATACAGGTTTACAATATAATACTGCATAGCTTCCAAACATTTTAGAGTTACACTCTGTGCATTACTTTTGCCTTTAACAAAGCAGTAAAAGCTAAGATGAATGATACAGATAAGGAGAGGGGGAGACAGATCAGGAAGTGACTTCAGCCCACAAGGCTAGTCACAGACAATGAAGCCCAGGGCAGAATGCAATGTGGGAGGGATGCTTCAGCCCCCAAGGACCAGAAGGAAGAGTCATTTGGAAAGCATAACATTTTGCATCTACTGACTTATCAAAATATCTCCCTTCCTCAGCATCTTCAACAGTATAGTCAATAAGCACCAAGTTTTCAGATCCTCAGGTGAAATTAAGCCCCACTTAGCCAGAGCCCGAACAGTTGGGAAATTCAAATAACTGAAATTTTTGTGAGAAGGAAAATTATTACAACCAAAAGACATAATACAAAAAACAATCAGCCACCTTCCCGGTTCCAGTGGCTGCCAGGACCAGAAGGGAGAGGGGAGAGGAAGGGAAGAGTCAAGCCAAGAGCTGAAAGCCAGAGGAAGGGACCAGATGCCCCCACCTGGAGGAGACTGGGGCACAGGGAGAACAGACTGAGTGGAAGGGTGGGGAGACATCCCCGTCTGCAGTCCGTTCACAAAGCCACAGAACACCCGCAATTGACAAAGAAAATAACAGAAATCACTGTGGCAGTGGACTCAGCCTGAAAAGTACAAGAATACAAAGTCTGAGGAAAGAATGCCCTGATCTGCAGGTGACCTAAACCCAAGCTCAGAAAGGACAGTTAGTTTATATCCCATACTCCTAATCTGTTCCTTCTGCACTTCCCCTTTCCCTTTGATAACCGTAAATTTGTTACATACTATACAAAAAATAGGTAGGCAACGAGGATTTACTGTATAGCAAGGGGAATTAAAGACACAGTCTTGTAAGAACCTATAACGGAATAGAATCTGCAAAAACAAACAAAAAAACCAAAAGACTATGCTGTACATCTGAAACTAACACAATATTGTAAATCGACTATACTTTAACACTTTAAAAGGGAGAGTGACTCACAGTCCAAGGCAAGCCGCTCCCAGGGCCCCAGCACAGCCGCAGGACACTGCCACTCACAAGGGGTTGGGGGCACCCGACCCCAACCTCCCCAGAGCCGACCCCAAGGAAGAAGGGGCTGAGGCTGAGGGGCACCGAGTGTGAAGGGAGGGTGCTCTTCTCGAGCTGCAGACAGCAGGAGCCAGGTCTGAGCAGAGAGGCAGCATCAGAGGCACGCGAGCTGCACAGGTTGTTTTTAGAAAGTGAATTATCATGCGTAGGCCGCCCTTGGAAACTCTTACGATCCTGAGAAAACTGTCCTTGTTCCTCTCAAACCCCATCCTGTGTGATGGAGGAGACCCAGTGCTGCTGCCTGCAAACAAGAGAGACAGAGCACCTCTTGGTGACAGCCGTGCAACAAGGCCACGTGTGCGCACATGCACACACATATATATGCTTCCCGGGGCTGCAAGTACAGTTTTCAAAAGTAACAAGCATTCCTTGATGATTTAAAAGTGCATGGACTTCCCTGGTGGTTCACTGTATAAGAATCCACCTGCCAATACAGGGGACATGGGTTTGATCCCTGGTTTGGGAAGATCCCACATACCATGGGACAACTAAGCCCATGTACAACTACTGAAGCTCATGCACCCAGAGCTCGTGCTCTGCAACAAGAAAAGCCACTGCGCTGAGAAGCCCACCCACAGCAACTAGAGAGGAGCCCCCACTCACCAACTAGAAAAAGCTAATGAGCAGCAACAAAGACACACCTCAGCAAAAAAAAAAATCAAATTAATGAAAGTGCATGACTCTACATAATCACATGCAGAAAATGTTTCAAACACATTTAATTGTTGGGGCTTTCTGCAAGTACAGGTATAACTGAAGACTGCCACTCCAGAAGCCACTTCTGTGACTGAGAACTGCAGCCTGAGGAGCTACTATTTGCCTCCCCCTTACCATGGACACCCTGCAGATTCTCATCAAGACCTTGGCAGGGACATGGAAGATGAGGTGACTCCACCTCACCTCTCTCGGCCTCTGGACACAACAAAGGCGAAAACCAGATTCCCTTCTCAGTTTGCAGCAGGCACTTGTCCCCAAGACTATCTGAGCAGAAGAATGGAACAAACGTCCTGCCCTCAGAGAGCCTCTCCAGTCTCTTTGTAGTAAACCAGCCTTTTGTGCTTCTGGATCCTAAGGGAGAAAAGGGCAGGTCTGTGCAAGGGCCACTCGCTCGGGCCTAGATCTGGCCTCCTCGGCACCAGGCAGGTCTCAGCTCCCCAGGTCAGACCATCTGGGGGTGGGATCTAGAAATCTGCATTTCAACAAGTAATTCTTAAACATTACCAACATTTGGAAACCAAAATTAAAACCCAAATGAAACTGACCTATGTGAAGGAGGGAGGCAGGCAGCCTGGAGGTCAGAAGCTGGAGGAGATGGGGGCCCTGGGGCAGCTGAGTGAGGCTGACACCAGGCCACCCTGCCCTGGGGGCTGTCACAGAACCCACAACTGAGCAGGGACACACGCCATCCCCCAAAAGACTGACGGAGGCCCTCTTACCTTTCCCGAAGATGCAACTGCTCTGAAGAAGGAGAGCAGAGGCCTGCCCTGCCCCAAGTGTGTCATTTCCCAAGAAGCTCATTCCTGCCACACCTTCCAGCAGCTGAAGATGTGCCCAGGGGAGCACCTTCCTCTCCAGGAGACACCCAGCCGTGTAGCAGACGACGAGGGCAGCCTCCAGGCAGAGGGGCCAGGGAGGGCGAGGTCTGTTGGATGGTGCCAGAGAAACAGGGTACCACGGGGAGCAGTGGGAGGGAGCCAGGAGACAGAGTCTCAGGCCAGGTCACTGGGATCGCGTGACCAGCTGCGAGTTGTTCTGGGGTCCCAGACCAGGGAACATGAGAACATCTGACAGCTCGTAAACTGCATTTTAAGGAGCCCTCCCAGTGACTCTTACACACTGAAGTCTGAGATCCTCTCTCTAAAGCACATAAAAGACACACGGGGAGGGGAGGAAAAACCAAAGGTCAAAGGCACAGCAGTCTGTCCCCACGCCGCTGCAGAATCCAAGCAAGAAACACCAGAATCAAACGCAGTTCAGTTCAGTCACTCAGTCGTATCCGACTCTTTGCGACCCCATGAACCGCAGCATGCCAGGCCTCCCTGTCCATCACCAACTGCTGCAGTCCACCCAAACCCATGTCCATTGAGTCAGTGATGTCATCCAACCATCTCATCCTCTGTTGTCCCCTTCTCCTCCTGCCCTCAATCTTTCCCAGCATCAGGGTCTTTTCAAGTGAGTCAGCTCTTCGCATTAGGTGGCCAAAGTATTACCTACGAGTAAGAATGGAAATGGCTAGGAGGGAATACTCTGAACTACAACCACAGGACTTGATGGCCCCAAGATGGATCAGATGACCAGGGAGAAGGAGGCAGAGCCAGGAGAAGTCTGGGTTTCTGGCTTCGGGACCCAGCTTTAGGTTAGGAAGAGAGAGCTTCTACATCACTGTACAGACAACTCTGCCAACGTCTGCCTCAAATTCTGTTAGAAGCTACCTTGAGATGCTCCTGATTCGGAAAGATTTTATTTAAATGCTTTTCTACAACAGCCCAGGTGTGAAAGGCACTCCGGTGCCTTCTCCAGCTACAGTCTCCAGCAAGGATCTTGGGAAGCTTTATAAACAGGAATCAATCCAGATTCAGTCTTGGAAGAAGAGAAAGGCTAGAAAGAAATTACTCGACACAATCCAAATGTAGCCATCTGCAGAGAAAAGTATGAAACAATGCTTAATGCTCACCCCAATTCTGAATAGAAAGGAAACAGTACAGGGTCTAATACAAAATACATGTTAAAGGCTTCTCTGCCTAAGAATGTCATTTTCCCAAGTTTCAATAACTTGGGAAATTCAGGATATGTACGGAAAGGTCCATTCTTAATTAACTACACTCATGAAAGACATTGTATAATTGAACAATGACAAATACGTATTCATTTCTGTCTTTACAGAATGTTTTTATACTCATTAAATTCATGTGTGTCTCATGTTCTGCATATTCTCTCTTTAAAGAGCAGCAAGGCTCACTCTGAGGATGGGGCTCCAGGGAGTGAGGAAGCTGTCCAGTCTTCAGCCTGGGTCCTTCCCTCACAGCTCAGGGGAGGACCAGCTGTCTGGCCTGGAAGAGGAGGCCCATTGTGGCCTCAGTGGTACCTGCAAATGGCCCACGTGGAAGGAAGGCCAGGCCAGCCTGCTCGGAATCACAGGCACGTTTCACCCCATCCACATAGGCTTCGAAGGGGCTGCTATCAAGGTGATGAGCTCCTGGTCCCCAGGGAGATTCCATCCATGGATGAAGGGCTCTCCTCAGTCAAGGGACAAGACAGAGGGACTTCACGCCAATGGGCAGGTGACCACTCCTGTCCACTGAGAAAGAAGGTCAAAAAAAAAAAACAGAGCAAGTCCTGGAGAGAAAGACATCTTTGCAGAGGGAAGGAAATCATGGGAGAAAGAACAGCAGCAGCAAATACTCAGCTGAGTCCAAGATGCTACACGGAGAACCTCGCATCTGCCGCTACTGTCATGCACCCCTACACCCCAGCTGTGAACAAATGTGGTCAAGTTGATGTAAAACTTTATGACCCAGCCAGAGGCCTGAGCAAAGAAGAGCTGAGAACATGCCTGTATCAAGGTATCAGGGGCCGCCAGCTAGGAGGACCTGTCTGCTGTTGGGCTTGAAAGAAGCTGAGGCAGCAGAGGGCAGATTTACTAGCTGTGGTGCAGGGGCCACTCAACAGCCAACCAGGGACCTTTGATCAAAATCAGCGTGTGCTCTTAGAAGGTATCTGAAAATAAAGTACAGCCTTTTCTCTTAGAGGGGAAGACAGAATGAACACCCCTTGAGTTGTGTGAGCGGCACACAGGCAGGATATGTGGACAGAAATAAATGACAGATAAAGATGACAGAGATGATTGATAGATAGACAGAAGGTTGATATAAATAGAGAATAAAGATGATGTGGATATAAAGTCAGTAAACAAGAAACACTGGGGAAAAAATGAATGAAAAGCATGTAACAACACAGGACACAGAACACACTAAGGCTTGCAGCTCCTTTTACCAAGGCCCTGACTCAGAGCTACAACCGTGGGACATTCACAACTAAACTTCATTTTACCCAACAGTCAGAAATTAGGAAGTTGCCATAGACTATGCAAACTCTTTCGTTGAAGGAGATGTTATGGGATTGTGTAACACCAGCCAGCGCTCCAGGAAAACAACAGCAAGTTTCAGGAACACGTGGTCATCCTGATCTGAGGATAAAATGAGGAACTGCTGCCCCTCCGGGGTCGTGGGTCTGTCTGGGGGTGAACACCACAGACCTGCCCTTTCTGCACAAATTATGAGTCTCCTTCAGAGGGCATTTTCTGGGACCTTGTGTTACAGAGGTCAAAAGGCCACTGTTCTGGCCCAGTCCTTTCTCTGCCCGCCTTGGAACACCACTGTGCCCAGCCAGCTAAGAAAAGAGGAATACTTCTCTCGAGAGACCAAATCTGGGCCTCAGAAAAAGTCCAGAAGGAAAGACGATTGACCTAAACACTGAATTAATGAACAACTAATGTATCAACTGCAGACTTCTACAAGGTGTAATTAGATCACAAATGCTTTTTAGAGACCTAGTGAAAGAAAGGAAAGGCAACCCTGAGAAAGAATTTAACCTTCAGGGCACAACGGATGAGTCCATATCCTCAACATCCCGCTCCATGTTTAAATGTCAGTTTGAAGTCAGACAGAGGAAGACAAACACTATATGACCTCACTTACATGTGAAATCTAAAAAATACAACAAACGAGTGAATATAACAGAAAAAAAAGCAGGATCACCAATACAGAAAACAAACTAGTGGTCTGTTATCAGGGGCAACATAGGGGTGGGGGTGGGGGGTAAAAACTACTGGCTACAAGGATGTATTTATAGCACAAGGAACGTAGCCAGTATTTTATAATAACTATAAATGGAGTGTACCCTTTAAAAATTACATAAGACATTTTAAAATAAAAACAAAAGATGGTTTGGGACAATGGAGTCTCTTTTCTGGATATTAAGTGAACAACAAGGAGTAACAGCAGACGCTGGAGCTTTCCCTCTTGCCAGCAAGCTTTCAGTCTTGCCAGCTGCTGCCCGGCCGGCATGTGTGCGCTAGCCGTGACCCACTGTTGTCACCTGTCATCTGCGACAGGGCTCCTGGCCTCGGCAGTGCTGACACCTGGGGCTGGGTGACCGTCCCCGCCCTGGAGGACAGCTGCAGGCTCCCTGGTCTCTACCCACCCAACGCCAGCCCCACCCCTGCCTCCCAGTTATGACAACCAAAGATGTCTTCCCCACACCGTCAGTGTGCCCTGCGGGGAAGAGCACCTCCATGGAGAACCCGTGCTGGAAAACACCCCATGCAGTGGCTGGTTTCTCACAAATAGAGGGCCCGGGCTACACTCTGGACCCCAGAACACCATCCTGCAGTTGCCTGCCATGAACAGTTGGGTGGGTGGGTCAGGGCAAGTCCACCACCAGGAGGCCAGGCTGACGAAGGGGGCCATAAAGGAGCAAAGGCCGGCGAGGGACCCTCTCTGGCCATCAAAAGAAGGGCTACGTCAGCTAGCACCTTTGCACCAAGCCTCTGGGGATTGCTAAAAGGGAAAAGACTTTCCAAACAGCTTTTCCACAGGAACCCAGCCACCTCACCTTTTACCATTTAACTCACCGGCTGAAGACCCTTAGCAGCGTGTGCCCACTGGGCTTCTGGGCCTGCTCAGCAGGTCCCCCCACCACCCCCACCCCCTCCACTTGGCGGCAGCACTTGTAACGGGAAGTGACTTGTGACAGCTCATAAACTGCTCTGAACACAAAGCAGCAGTTTGACCTCCGTTGTCAAAGGAGGTATTAACAAATTTGCACTTCTGAGTTCCCACACAGGCAATTTTCTCATCATTCTGACAAGAGAAATGTTTAAGGAAAACAACAAACAGCTCTGAGATCTATGGGCGATGTTTCCAAGTAAGTGCACATGGCAAACAGCTGTGTGTCTCAGCGACTTCCTCACCCTGGCAGGTGCACTGCGCCACAGGCGTGACACCCGGGCTCCCCACCGAGGCAGCCCCTCTCCTGACCCTTTCCATAGAGAAGAGAGCCTCCCTGCTGTGTGCCAGGGCACACCCCAGCTCACCCAGCTCCCTAGAGAAGTACCTGCAGGTGCCAGGCCACCGGAGATGCTTGAGGCAGGTGGGACCTTGCTCACAGCAGCCCCACAGACTTCCTGCTGTCCAAGGGTTCAAGTTCAGGGCTGCCAGGGAGATGCCGGCTGGTCCCTCCATCCCCAGGACCCCATTAAGGGGCAAGTTCTGACAGCCCAGGAAGCAGTTTAGAAAGTGAGCAAAATGCCAAGACACAAAATCAACAGAAGAGCCTGATGCAACTGCACGGAGAGGGTGCAAGGAGCAAGGACGGCCCCCCGCAGACCCTTCCCTCCAGAGCACCCCCAGGCTGATTCACACACCAGCCCCCGCATCGCAGCTTCTGTTTCCACATGACTCAGTGGTTGCCACATGCCTCACCATCACCCCAGGCTCTGCCCTGTGGGGTGTGGACTGAGTCCCCTGAGGACAGTGTGACAGGAGCGCACACACAGGTTCCACATCCACCATGAGGAACTCCTGATGCTTCAGATGACTGAGGGAAAAGGCCAGGCCTCATCACTGGGACCCATGGCTGCAACACCACCAGGGTCTGCATAAGTGCAAGGTGGGCACCAAAGGCCTCCCGAGGCCAGTCCTCTGGCCAGCGCAGGGCTGGGGTGCTGCCAGGGTCCCCAGCACAGTAAACGTCCACAGGGAGACGAACGCACATCTGCAGCTGAGCTTCAGCAATCATATCAGGTTTCGTCAAGCTTCATTCACGGGGAGCAGACTTACTCCATCCACACACACAGTTCCCGCTGCAAGACCCATGTTCCCTCAGACGGTGCCATTTCCAGGGAAGCCCAAAGGAAGCATTCTTTTCGATTTCCCTTCTTTGGTCACCAGGGTTAAGTTTTCATACAAACACTAACTTAACTTGAAGACTAGTAAGAAAAGCACCCCACCTCCTCCACAGCCTGAAACTCCACAACTCAGTGAAGCAACTGTAACATCTTATAATGTAATAACCCCAAGGGACCAACACTGAGCCCTCTCTAGCTATCCCCACCTGGGGGCGAAGCAGCTTACTAGCATAGGCTGGTGGTTCATTCATTCACTCAACTATCAAGTACCAGATAACGCCCTGGGGGGATGTCTGTGTTAGGTACCAGCCATGACTGGGGAAAAGCACCCACAGACAGCTCTTGTGGGGAGAGGAACATGTCAGATCAGGGGCATCTGAGCATCTGGAGAAGGTGGTCACAGAAGTCAGGCTCTGTGCAGAGGTCAGGCGGAGCTGGAGGAGCTCAGGCTGAATAAGAAACGTGAACTGGCATTTTGATGAGTGTGGCAAGGGCTCTGGAGTGAGGGCATCTGCCTGTAAACCCTTCTGCTTGACTTCCCACTTTTCCTGGAAACTGGAAGAAGGCAGGAAAGGACCCAACCCGGTTCTCACTTCAGGGTGTTACAGGAGCAACTGCAGAGCACCAGGTCCTTAGTGACCTCACAGGGCCCCCAGGCACACATGGGAAGGGCACTACTGAGGCTGCAGGCACTGCTCAAGGTCAGTTCATCAAGCAGAACGTGAGTTCCGGAGGGGACAAAAGTGAATGAGCCACAGGCTGGTCACAGTCGAGAGGGGTAACCAGTTCAGACGCTCTGCTCTTCTCTACATTCATCGTTTGAAATTTTACCGTACTAAGAGGATGAAGATAAGCTGGAGGAATAAACATAGCAGTGGCTGAACACAACACAAATATGGCATTCGGTCTAGGCTTCCCTGGTGACTCAGATGGTAAAGAATCTGCCTGCAATGCAGGAGACCCTGGTTAGACCTCTGGGTTGGGAAGATCCTCTGGAGGAGGAAATCGCAACCCACTCCAGTATTCTTGCCTGGAGAAATCCCATGGACAGAGGACCCTGGCGGGCTACAGTCCATGGCGTCACAAAGAGTGGGACACGACTGAATGACTAAGCACTGGTAACAGAGGGTTTAGTAGGAGCAGTGATGAGACCAAGCATTCTGTGTGCATTGCGCCTGTGATGCAAGTCACCGTGAGCTGATGCGGCATCAGGCACCAAAGTCAGGGAAGCCGGGTGAAGGGCAGGAGGACTCTGTGTAAACACAGTCACTGCAATGTCACTAATAGAAAGTTTGTTTAAAAAAGCCGAGGCATAATGGTAGAAAGGAGCGGGGATGTGGATTTTAAAACCCTGCAGACACCCTGAAAACAACCCATAATTCTCACTACCTCCTGGCAACTAAAAAGCTGCCCAGGTTGGAACCTGAAAGTCTGTGTGGTGAGAATGGATGTGTTTCTAGTTACAATGTTTGGAGACCTGGGGTTTGCCTGGGTCTTCCTGTTCCTTGGTTTACCATCAATGAATAAGCACTTGCTGTTAGGAAAAATCATTAAGAGCCTATAGATAAAAAGACATTGTAGACTTTCAGGAACAAAGGTAACCTAACTTTTAAAATCTTGACATCATTTGTGACCTACCTGCAGGAATGTTCAACCCTAAGGCTAAGTGCATGTGTGCTAAGTCGCTTCAGTCACGTCTGACTCTTTTCAACCCCATGGACTGTAGCCTGCTAGGTTCCTCTGTCCACAGGATTCTCCAGGCAAGAATATGGGAGTGGGTTGCCACTTTCTCCAGGGGATCTTCCTGACCCAGGGATTGAACCCACATCTCTTATATCTCCTGCATTGGCAAGCAGGTTCTTTACTACTCGTGCCACCTGGGAAGCCCCAAGGTTAAGTGGAAATGTTCTCATTTCCAAGTGTGACTAACAGGATGTCAGAGGTGCAGAGTACCAGCGCCTCCAAACAAACTAGCCTAACGCCACACTGGGAGAGGACGGCCCCCAGCACGGTGGCCCTCCAGCCCAGCTCCAGAGACGCCAACAGAAACAGGGATTCCATCTAGATGGGCCACGTTTCTTCACAGAACCGCGCCCACTCCTGTACCTACACCAGCGGGTCAACAGCAGCCAGTCACACAGAGGGGCTGCAGTGTCTGTGTTCTGCACCATGGACAGACTGAAGGAAAAACCTTACGTGGCCATGGATTTCTGCAAGTGGTTCAGAGGAGGGCGTCGGAGAACCCACATGTGTTCCAGTACAAGGCTGCAGAAACACATGGATGTGGAAATTGAAGGTCCCTGGGCCAGCTTTCTGAACAGTCTGCTCTCAGTGGGCAAGGATGTAGCCTCAGACGACATGCAAGGTGGGCTCACAGGCAACCCCAGATGACCTCAGGTGACCTCAGGCTGAGAGGCAGAGGCTGCAGAGAGCATGCAGGATTGTTCATGCTTTTAGATCAAAGCCAAATGGCGATTTGAGGGGAAAAGATGGAACCGTGATCCTGCGTGTGACTGTTTCCACATCTGAGAAAGTCTCTGTACATGGGCGCTCCGGACACCGCTCTCCATGTAGAGTGAACCTCACCATAGCAACTCGTTCCTGCTTCCACGATGCTTAAAAAAGACAGACATCATGTTGTTTTCCACAGTTTTTCAGAAACTGACTTTTTGTTCCATGGCCTGAAGAAATCAAGTTCACTGGTGATTTTCTTGTTATAAAAGTGATCACTGTAGCAAACAAGGAAAGGGTAAAAAGACAAGATTTCAAAATCATCCTTGGGCGATGCGTCCATTCTTAAGGTCCTGGCCCATCCCCTGCAGGTGTTCTTCAGGGAAGTGCAGTGCCTGCCTCGTTCCAACAGACTCCTGATGGAGGCACAGTGGAACTCGGCCCTGAGACAGCCCGCCACCGCTAGAGGGGGCAGGACCACAGATGTGTCCCTCGGACGTGGGGAGACTCCCACCTTACCGGCAAGCACCCCTAGTGTCTTTGACACATCACACGGGCTGAAATCCATCACTGGAAATGAATCGCTGTATAACTTGCCATTAACTGGAATTTGTCTTATCCAGGTTTTTAACTTGTTCCACCTAAATAATTTTCATATCCTCGTGAATTTGAAATCTAAGGTTTGCTGTGTGTGCTAAGTCACTTCAGATGTGTCTCTTTGTGATCCCATGGACTATAACCCACCACACTCCTCTGTCCGTGGGATTCTCCAGGCAAGTATACTGGAGTGGGTTGCCATGCCCTCCTCCAGGGGATCTTCCCAACTCAGAGATCAAACCAGGGTCTCTTGTGTCTCCTGCGTTGACAGGTGGGTTCTTTACTGCTAGTGCCGCCTGGGAGACCACACAACTCAAGAAGATGAATCTAACACCAGAATAAAAGCACAGTCAGGTGTCTGGAGGATGAGTCAAGCTCCCGGGGACCTGTTCAGGGTTTAGGCTTCTTTGACAAGATGAGAAAATGACTCACAGATTGTAACTTTCTCTACTTTGAACTTTTCCTGATCCCAAGGACAGAAGAAAACAGCTGAGAAGAACCGAGGTTATGACAGACACTTGGTCGAAAGGGAAAAATCTCTGCCTATGATGATTTCAAGAACACTAACAAATCTGATGATCTTCCACAGTTTGATTCATTTGTTTGAAACAGAGAATTTTTCATTCACCAGCAGTTTATTTGGCAAGTGGGTTAAACTGGGAGAGGGGGAGGGAGGGTGAGAGCAGGTCATTTTGGGGAAAACAGTCAAATGAAAGTTAATGTAGATGAGGAAACACCTGGGGGTGGGGGGGCGGTGTAGAGTTGAGCTGTGCCGGGGCCCGCTCGGCCCCCAGCATGGACTGTGCTTCAGCCTTTCTGATAGGTAGTAGAGGCCTGGCCTGACCCCTGGTGACTATGGT
>NW_011495015.1:249546-261131 GCF_000754665.1 Bison bison bison
TGGTGACTATGGTGGACCCCCAGTGCCCACCCCTCCCCCACCCCAGGACTGGCTGTCCTGCTGTGTCCTGGCTCTGGCCTGTGCTCCCTGGGTCCTATGCTCGCTGTCCTGGGCCGTGGAGGAAATCTGGACAGGCAGGACACCCAAACGAGGCCTGAGTGAAGTGAGTGATGGACGCACAGCCCTGGGGAGAGGGGTCTCGGTAGCAACCACAAAGCCCTGGGGGTGGAGCTGGACAGTGGGGAGCCCCAGGGGACAGCAGTCATGCCCCCAGGCCGGGCACAGCAGCCCAATCACCAGGCCCGGTTCACTCAGCCACTGGGCTGAAACCAGACTATGTGGAAGGGAGGTGAGTAGCTGGTCAGAGAGCCCTGCATGAGCCCAGGGGAGGGACACATACTGAGCTACTGGTGACAGAGACAAGTGACCAGATTTAGGGCAGATTCTGAAGGCAGAACAAGCCCCTGCGTGGGGAGGGGGAGTCCAGGAGGGCTCCTGGTTGTGCGTCTGAATCACTGTGGGGAGAGAGGGGATAAGGACACGGCTCTAGTCACAGGCTTGGGAAGGACCACTGGTCAGTCAGGCCTGAGTGCCGAGCCAGGGGCAAAGGCCTCCACGTAAATACAGAGCCCATTTCAATCCACGCAACGGAATTCTATGCTTTCCAGGCATGGGTGGGAGGCTCAGTAGTCAGAAACTTTCCCCACTGACTGAAGGTCAGACCCCTCAGACATGGCCAGATCCCCAGGCCATGTCACCAAGCACCCAACCACATCTCATCATGAAGAGGTTGTCAATAAAACCTCACCAGAATCAGTGACAAAGAACCACAGGAAGGAAGCTCAGCTAAGGGGCGCTCAGTAACCCCACCAGCTCGCCAGGCTCTGCTCACTGACCACCTGCCCCTCCTCGCCACAGTCCCCACTCCACCAACAGCAGAGAACATCCCAGCAACACAGAAGACAAGAATTCTGCTCAGCAAGGAGGGGCCATTTCCCCACACTGTCCTTCAGGGTCGGGCCACCCCCAAATGCCACTGACCCTCCAAGACAGTTACTGATCCACAGCCCAAGAGGGCAGAAAGCACTTCCTTTGCACCAAAAGCTCCAAGGGACACCTGGCCCACACTGGCGGTTTAGTGGATGTCCAGGCAGGGACCCTTTGGCCTCTGCCCCCATCACCAGCTCAGGACGCACCTGGACTCGGGGAGAAACAGCACCTCTGGGGCCTGCAAAGGAGAGAGCAGGAAGCCGCAGAGCAAGCCTGACTCTGCTTGCAGTCCAAGAAGGTGAAGGGACAGACACATGGTGGCCACAGAAGAGGAGAACCCGAGGAGGAGAGCTGCCGAGGTCGAGGCGCAGGGGTGGCCAGGCACCGCAAGGGCTGGGGCAGCCTGATGTCATGGCTCAAACACTCCTCTGTTAAAAGGGGAGGCAGACCAGCAGTAACCCACACCCACAGCTGAACACACAGACACCAAGACAGCATCCAAGCCACAAGGGGAAAACCAGCTGGTCTGAAGGACACAGGACAAACAGGGGGACGTCGGCTCCATCGTGACCACCAGGTGACACTCCAGGTGTGCCAGGACCTGCTGTGATTTAAGTGCCACAAAGGGCCGCCAGCACAGCATCCTCTAACAAGGGAGGTGAGAGCACTGTCCCACGTACCTCACCGCACCCACGTCTCTTTCTGACAACCACGGGGAAATGACTATTCAAGCCCTCAAGTTGCCTTGTACTTCTAAATTTGACTAGCATTTGCCCTAACGTCCCAAAATTATGCCTGTCCAGCCAGCAAGCTGCAAAGCCTGGGTTCCTTCAGAAAACCACCCACCGTGAGGCCTGGATGACTGCAGGGCACCTCTCCCCATCAGGTTTTGTACGTTAAAATAAACTGTGATCTGAATCCCATATTCAGCTAACAGCCGCATTAGAAATTAATTACATTTCCACATACATCTCATTAATTGTTCCTTAAAGCCAAGGATCATGAGATTAAACACTGTCTTTGAAGAGCCTGGAAAAGTTCAAGTGTTTTGCAAACAGAAGCCACTATTGTCACCATGTGAAAGTGACAAGCCTAACTCCCTGGTATGAGCTCTTTAGAGGACGAACGTTTAAGCATTTTGTGAAATGTGAACAAGTTCCAAGTCGTACAGCCCTGAGCTGGGGACAGAGCCTCCAGGGCAAAGAACCAGCTGTGAAAACAGGTGGAAGGCAGGTGTCCCCACAGCCCCGTTTTACTATCACTGCTGGCTGATTCGGTTTTCAGCAAAGATGGGCAGAAGCTCCATAAGAGACTCAGTCTGCAGACCTCCAACCAGCACCACGAGGTTAGAACCACCGAACTCTCCACCTCCAACAAGGACCATGCCTCCCGCCTCCGAGTCCCACCTCCACTCACACTTGTCCCCTGAGCCCCCCTCCTCCCTCTACCATGCAGGTCAGTCAGGGATCAACTCCCACTTCCTCCCAGCACCTGTGTCCCCTCCCCAGCAACGCCATCCACCACCAGCCACGTGCACAGACGGGATCTGACCCTTGAAGCGCGACCACCAGGCACACTCTGCGCTAGCAGGACCCGACCCAGGCTTGCTCTGCTAGTGTTTCCCTGTGCCCTTCCCCGCCAGGCGCGGTAGAGCCGGAAACGCAGGAGCCATGCAGTCACTGTGGACCCGCCCTCCTGCCACAGCTGCCCGGACACGTGGTCCCACGGCAAACAGTGGCCCCCGACTGTTCACACAGATCCCGCTGTGAGCAAGAGTGGGCAGCACACACACTGCACAAACGAAGTGACCTATAATCCACACACATGACCATGCGAGCGGAGCCCGTGCTCACAGCGCACGAAGGTCACGCTCAGGTCTGCGCCGTCGGGACTCAGTGCACAGGGTTCCGGGGGCCCAGGACAGAGACCCCTCTCCCTGCCATTCGCCCTGCAAACCACTGTCCGGCCACCTCTCAGCCCAAAGCCAGCCTCTCCCTGAAGTCTCCCCCCGGTTGTCCGTAGCAGACCAAGCGCTCGGACGCCACGGGGCCCACGGAGCAGAGGAGGAGGGAGGCCGCGTGCGGTGGCCAGCGCTCATAGCTGCAAGCCAGCAGCCTCGCCCCCGCGCCCCCGGTACACGCTTCTCCCAGACTAACGGCTCAGACCTGGAGCGTGGTCACAGCGGCCTCTTCTGGTGCCCACACTCAGGCTTCTGGGTCTCCAGTCCCGGGGCAGGAGCCGGGTCCTCACCGCACATGTGTGCGCACGCCCCAAATACTCGGTTCACTGGAAGCAGCCGCGCTTCATCGAGGCTCATCGAGGCTGGACTCTCCCAGCTGGTCTGCGTGAGCTTTATATTTATACCTCGTCTGATCCTCTTCGAACCTAAGAAGCAGGCAGATGGCTGTTTTAGGGAAGGGCGCGGCCGTCAGCAGAGAAAAGCAACCTCCTCACCGCAAAACTTCCCTCCATACTATGCGGTGATGCGTCCACCCGAGCGGCTCCGGCCCACACTGGAGCCCTGGGGCCTCCGCGGAAGCCGGTCCCTCAGGCACATAAGTGAGTCCCGATTCCTAAACTCCAGAAAGTGAGCCAAGTCAAAACAGGAAAAGGGTGAACTTTCAAGCTGCGCGCTCAGCACAAGGGAGTCCATCAAATAACAAAAGCTCCAAGCCACAGAGGGGCCAACTTTGTTTCTACAAAGGCTATCATTTCTCTGGACTAAATTTACTACCTAACTTACACAGTGAAGACTGTGTGTATACACTATTTTTACATTACTCTTCAGATGAAAATAAATAAATAAATTCCAGGACCTCTGGTTTGGAAGTAAAAGACCGGCGCTCATATTTAAATACCAGTAGGATGGAAGCTAAGTTCCGAAGGCATCAGTGTTTATCTTAAGAGCCCAAGTCACAGAAATACAATCGTCCAACCAAGCCACCCAACTATAACCTTAGCCACCTTGAAATCATGCTGAATTCTATCCAGAAAGCCCTCCTTTCTGACTGAGGAGCGGCCAGCCCCGCACACAGGGACCAGCAGCCTGGTCCGCGAACCACTGATGCTAACTCCTCAAGACCCCATATGGCTGCTCCCCCAGCCACCCCCGCCCCCCACGGTCAGAGAGCTGGGTGGCCACCAGCTAGCCCTCTCAGTTCCTGGGGTCCTCTGGCTCACTACATCTCCAAGGCCCCGTCTGCCCCCTTCCCCAGGCCTTGTCCAGGGTGCGTTTGCACCTGGAAAGTGGGGTGTGGCTGCCTGCGTGGCCAGCAGGGTGGGGGTGGGGGGTGCCAAGCAGGCAAGACAACAGCCAAGGGGGCTCCCACAGGCTGCGCCCAGAGTGCCGCGGTCACCCACTTGAGCATCAGCGCCGAAGGGGCCCATGGCCTTTGCTTTCTGCTCACTGGGTTCACCTGCCAGCGCTCCCAAGCATCCACACCTGCCCCACACCACTGCACGAAGGTGCCTGTGACCAAAACAAGCTCGTTGGGGCCCAATTACCCCAAGACGCAGGTGTCATGTCTTGCTCCCTCCAGCTGGTCCCCACGTTTCAACCAGTCAGGCTGCCTTTTGAGGAAAACAAAACAGACTTCAGTTAATTGCTATGTACTGAGATGGTTTCCCTTGTCTGGGGCTTCCAGAGCAGCCGGCACAAACACCCTCTGGAGTCTGCACTCAGGATGGGCTCCAGCTTTGACTGGAAGCAGAAATCTGCAGAAGTGTAGCAAAAGGGGCCACGGCAAAGCCCCCAACCCCACAGAGGACCACCAGGCCAGAGATCTAGCATCAGCCATCAAGTGCAACAGTAAGAAGATGAGAGTTTCATGTTGGCATCCTTGGGGGAGAGGCCAAGGAAGAGTCTGATCTAAGAAAGCGAGGGCTGAGAGCGAATAGGATGACTGAGGTGGGTGTCACTCAGGTCCTCAGGCACCTGCTAATGGAACCGCCCTGGCCTCCTCGCTCCACCCCAGAGTCCACACTGCCCTCCCTGCCCCAGTTAGGGTGAGAGGAGCAGGGAAAGATTAGACACAGTCTTTGGCCATAAAATCCCTAATTTTCTCTTTAAAATGTATTATTAGACTGTTTACTGCCCTTAACCTGTCTGCCTAAGTTTAATTCAAATTTAAAATAGTACAAAAGTCTTATCCCCCTCGTGGGGAGCACCCACTAACATCACTGCATCTGCCCACAGCAAAGCCCTGGTGACAGCAAACTCTCTTCACCTGTGGGTCACCGGATGCTACACTGAAGGAGGGATGGAGAATTTAAACATACAATTTCATTGCCAAACTTGCAAAGATTTTTTTTTATAATATTCAGCACTGGCAAGACTGCAGTCACCCATGTCTGTGTGTAGTGCACCATCCTTTCTGGGGGCCCCTCTGAAAGTTCTCACACCCACCGACTCCTCCTTGAGGAATCTGTCCAGAGGATGTAACCGGAATGTAAACGGAATGTCTGGTGCAGAATTATTTATAATAGGGAAAACTGCCAGCAGACTCAGTGTCCCAGAACAGGCTTAAGAAAATAACAATATAACCACAGGGTGGAATTTAATACTCATCAGCAGTGGTATTTTTGGAGAATATTTAAATTACATGAAAATATATTCAAGATGGAATGTTAAAGTTTATAAAAAGTATGTAAGTTTGAAGCATGATTTTATAATCAATAAATAAGCCTGGAAAGAATCTACAAAACTGTTAATAGAGGTCATCTCTAAAGTGGAATTATAGGTAATTTTAGTCATTTTTATTTTCTTCTTGTTTTTTTAAATCAGGGGGGAAAAAAAAAGGATTTCAGAGACTAGGTCTGTGACGCTGATTTCAGTCGGGCCTGAAAGAATCTCTGGAATAAAAAGTCAGGTTCAAACAGAGTGTGGAGTCTGGTCTAGGGCCCTTGAGCCCCCACCACCTGACAGGAGGAATAGACAGGAACTCCTCCAGATAGGCGTGGCCTCCACCACAAATGGATGCCCATCCACCCCCATTGCAGGGACCTCACTAGACTGAGGCCCAACAGTGCCCACAGCCTGCTGTGGGCACCACAGTACCTTCGTGGGGAACAATACCACCCAGCCACTAGGGGGTATGAAAGGTCTAGAAAGGTCTAGTCCTGCCTGCAGCCTCGGAAGTCTACCAAGGGCTGGGGGTCATCCTGCAGGCTCCGGACATCCGCACCTCCTGGGGCCTCACTTCAGGCCCCATAAGCTCAAACACTTTGGTCTATCCAGGATGGACACAAGAACTGCATGCAGACACATGTGGTTGATTAACCCAACCCCGCACAAGGCACGACAGAGAATCTGAGAGCTGTGATTATCTTTTCGCTTCACCCCACGTTTGGGGACTAGCTGAGTTCTGCTGCACAGGTAGGGCCTGGGCCACCTCAGCCCAGCCCAAAGGCTTTGGGGGCCAGGAAAATAGGACCGGCCCCCAACAAACCCAGCCAGATAACATCAGCGAGGCAGTCCCATGGAGCCCCGCCCAATCCCAACTCTCAAAGCTGAGGCTGTGACCACAGGCAGGACAGGCACAGGAGCTGGGGTTACAAATGAGGGGTGGGGAGGGACTTCCCCATTGGTCCAGTAGCTAGGACTCCACACTCCAATGCAATCGATCAGGGAACCAGATCCCACCTGCCGCAACTAAGACCTGGTGCAGCCAAATAAATAAATATTTTTTAAAAAAAGAAGAGTGAGGCCGGGAGGAGAGGCGTGAGTTGGATCCATGGAGGAAGGCAGGCAGGAAGGAGGAGCGCTGGGCCCTGCGCTGGGCCACAGAGAGATTTGGTCCTGCTCCATTCCGACTGCTGAGAACGGTCCCCAAAGAAGGCACAGCATTTCTTCATGCCAGCATCTCAGGCTTCTTGCTGTCTGTGTGCCTGTGGGGGAGTTGACGGGTGGCAGTGCCCACATCCTAGGGCTGCTAAGGGATGAAATCAGCTAACAAGAGCTCTCAGAACACTAAGGATGGCCTGGCACCAAGGCGCTGCTACCTCCCCCACCACTTTGACCCCTGGCCACAGGAGCCCTTCCAAGCACAGCCTGGCCTCCCACCTTCAGAACAGGGGATTTCACTCTGGAAATTCCCTCTCAACTCTGTGCGGAGGCTGCTGGCCCCAAGGCCACTGACTGGCCACCAGGGGTCCAGCCACTCCTGGGGAACCAAGGAAGCAGCACTGGGAGCCTGCACTCTGCAATCCCAGGGGCAGGGCCACACCCCACCATATGGATGGAAGGATATGGGTGGGGAGATTAGACAGAGCAGCCTTCCTTTGAAGAGAAAGTCTGGGTCCACTTAGGGACCGTGTGGCTCACACACACCCAGTTCTCGGCCAGGCCAGGCCTTGGATCCTGTCTGCACAGAGGTCCTGCAAGTCCTCTGGCAGAGCCCCCACTTAGGAGCTAACTTTGTAATATGAGCAGTGTCCCCACCAACAACTAGAGCAAGTCCATTAAGTTCATTACACCTGTCACGCTGCCAGCTGACTCTCCACATGCCAGGGATGAAAGTACACTGTGCCCAAGGAGTGCCACCAGCCCCCTCCCCGGGGCAGCTGGCACCCTTATCTCAGGCAACCGATTCTCAACGTCTGCAGCTTCAGAAACAACGCAGCCGTAAACTTGGCTTCGAGACACCTGAGGACCTGAGGGGCTAAGAACACAGTTCAGTGCCATCAAAAGCTGGACCCTGGGAGGAAGATGAGGAACCATGTCCCCTGATGCGAAGGAGAGTCGTGCGGGCCGGAGGCGCCCGCGAGGCAAAGCGTCACCGTGTCAGAAAAAATACAGAGCTGCTCCCTGGATCCTGTCGCCCTGCAGCCCTGCCGAAAATAAAATCAAGAGACACACCCTTCTTGCTTCCAAAGCGAGTCGAAGAATTCCAGGCAGCGGGCGGAGGCTGTTCACGCACCCCCACGCACCCCACGCACTGCACAGCCTGCAGGCTGCCGGGTGCCCGGCCCCACCCACCGCTCGCAGACAGCGGTAATTTCTTTTTCCCTGTCATGTAACGTTAGCAATCTGTCTGGAGCTTGGCAAGCACCAACTTGCACTGACATATAAACTGTCTGACAAACTTTAAGTTTCATAAACGCTTCGCTTTTCCAGGAGACAATAAAGCATCATTTTAAAAAAAAAGTTGTCATCTCCTTTTCTGTTCCTTTTCTCTCTTCCTCTTCCAAAATAAAGGCTGGGTTTTGCGGGTAGGAAGAAGAATGAGAAAACAGAAAGCCAACCACAAAAGAACTCCCGCAAACAGAAAGGATCCCTCACCAGGATCCTTAACCTTGAAAGTCTCCACACTTTTCCAATGCCAAGTGAATGAGTAGATAAATGAATAGGGGAGGGGCGGCACCACGGCTGTGGGTCCTGACGGGTGCAGAACAAAATCTGCAAAACAAAAGTACGGTCATTAAAAATGAATAAAGGGTGTGGACAGCAGCCCCCACCCGCTTCTGCTCTTGGGGATCTGAGCCAGACACTCCGCGTCCTCATTAAGTGGTATCTGGCAGGCTGCCGGGTTTTAGTGGGTTCTGGGAATGCCAATATATTAACCAGAGGACTCTTTGCAAACCCTTTAGAGTTTTTATTCTAGAAAAGTCAACCACTTGGCACAAAACAGCCTTATTTTTGTCCGGGAAAGCTCTCTGCTGCCAATCAAGGGAGAAATTATAGCTGTGTTCTTCGTAATTTCCAAGACTTATCTGGAAAACAAGCTTGGGGGAAAGAAAAGTCCTTACAAAAACAGCTTAAAAGGCCAAAGTACCATTTTTAGTGGAAATTCAAAGGAAAGCAATCCATACTCAAATCACATGGATAGGACACAACACAAGCATTATTTTCACATCCTCCTATGGTAGCGAGAAAAACAGTATTACTTTGAATTACAAACCCAATTATTTCTACAGCAATTAATACAGGTGCTCACTTGTGTCCCCTACTTGCCTAAAAATGAAACTAATAATGTCACCAAAATTTCCCTAAGATGTGACAAGTCTCGTGGCCTAAAGTTTCAGACGGAGGCAGAAGCTATACATTGCTATTAAAAACTGAAGCTTCACCTTCCTTCACACCCAGGGTACAAGGTCACGGTATAACTCCAGACTAACACATACCATGAAGGCAGAAAGTCACTCTGACATCAGAAGACTGGCTTTCCGGAGAATGTCCTGAGACCCCTAAAAGTAGGGAGTGGAAGCAAGAAGAGAGGGCCACTGGGGGGCACTCCACACCATTCTGCACTGCTCACCATAATCCATATGAAGTACATCAAATGTTTCTAAAAATTTTGCAGGTTAACATGGAAAGATCATTTCATTTCTTTCTTCTGTATTAACTCTCACCTCAAAGAACAGATACCTCACAGAAACATCATAAGCCCAGACTCAGAAGAAAGATGAAAATAAACTTGCAAGGGCCACCAGGAAGACTCAACCAGTCATGGGTGCCACTGACAATGCCCACGCCCTGAGTACCTCCTGCCCAGACCATGAGGGTGACTGCACAGGGATCCAGACAAGCTCAGGGGTCTCTGCTGGACCACAGGCCAGGAACCACAGTGCCCAAGATGCTAACTCACTGTCACTTCCCTAGGCTCCCCTGTCTGGCTGGGAGGTACCCCTCCAGCAGCCCCAAGGAACAGTCGATCTCATCCCACGAGCCACTGGTCACTCTGCCAGGCCACTAAGTCAACCATGACTGCAGCCCAGGACTGTAAACACCTCTGCAGGCGGGTGGATACTGCTCTCAGTGCCAGGCAAGAAAACTATTCTTAGAGCACTGTCAGCAGTCCGGGGGAGTTGGGGAGGGTAACAAAATTTGTCTGTGTATGTATATACTCTGGCAAGTGGGGGCGGAGACTCTGACTTTCAAATGATAGGCCACCAAATTGGCACAAAATCCTTTAGTAAGCAGGTGCCCCAGGCCAGGTTCCTCTGCAAGACTGTGGTCATGCAAACAGCCCCAGAGAGGACAGCCCTAAAAGCCCTAAAAGCCTGCTGGGGACAGTTTTCTCCATCGTAAATACAAGCCTCCACCAACTAGAAGACTCCACCAACAGCCAAGACTCTTTCCGGGTAACAGCAAAATATGAAGATATTGGGGGCAGTGGTGGGGGGTGGCTTTTAAAACAAGGGAAGAAGGCAGCTCCATGTCTGCAGCAGCAAATCCCTCACTGGCATTTACAGTCTCAGCCCTATTTCCTAACAATGTGTTCAATGTCAATAGCAAAGGGAAGCTCTTAAAAGAATTAAGCTCTAAAAGATCATGAGGAATATACCCCGTGTTTCAAAAAGCACTTCTTTGCAAGGACCATTAAAGGGCACCCATCCAAGGGTTGACAGGAAACCAAATATTATAATTCAGTACATGTACATGGATAAGATCCACTCCTGAGTTCATCGAATAACTCAAATTTGACATTACGACCCTTCACTGAACATAAAGAACATGTTCCAAGATTACTGTGCAGACTCCAAGGGCATCATGTGCAGAGGACACAGCACACACAGTATAAGCCCTGGAAAGACTAAACCCTCCTATGAAGATGCAGACCTGACTGGACACCCTGGCAGTTTCTCTGTGCAGGGTTCTGGTGACCCGGGCCACTCCAGGGGACCCGGACTGGAGATCACCCTTAGGGTCAGCCCAACAGGCAGAAGGGCCATTTTCAAAGGAATCTTCCTTTTAAAGGAAGAGATGCACCAATCTTGAGGGCAGCCACCTCCACGGCAAGAAGCCTACTAACACCAGCTCCAGGACCAACTCTGTGCAGCTCACTTCCCTCATCCCACAACACCCACACACAGTAGGGCATCCAAAAATACTCATCACAGTCATAACCCACATTTAGAACGCAGCACCGAACTACAAGCCAGGGGTCCAGAGATGTGAAGCTACCAAAGTAATAAGAGAAAAAGAGAAGAAAATAGATGGGACACAGAGAAAGAGAAATAAGCAAATCAAAAATATCCAATTTCAGCTAATTAAAAGAATCTACGGGGAAAACAAAACTTAAGCTACTGAATCCACCGCATTCACGGACACTCCTGCGCCTGGTTGAGTTTCCTGTGCAAAAACCCGCCTGGGTTCACTCGGCAAGGGGCCCCGAACCCCTACCTTCTCCAGGTGCCCCCCACCTGTCGCGGTCCTCGTTGTCTTCCTAAACCCCTCGCCCCCCGCCTCATCGGAAGCCTCTTCCTTTTCCAATTAGGAAAAAAGTTTAAAACCAAGCTGATGCTCTGGGGGTCAGCACGGCAAGCGGCCCAGCACCCAGCTTACCCGGCGCGCCCAGCCCCCGGGCAGCGGGCGAGGTCCCGGGAAGCGTCCCGCGCGCTGTGCCCCGCAGACCGCACGACAAAGCGGGACGGCCGGGCTGGGTGCTGCTCGTCGCTTCCTGTTTATTCCGCCGCGAGGGGTCACAGAAATCCTGCCCACGCCCGCTTCCTGCGGGCTCGGGGCACAGCCTAAGGGCCAGCGGCGCCCGGACCAGCGGGAGCCCCTGCAGCCCGCGCCCAGCGCAGCGCGCTCAACACCCGGAAGCGCAGGGTCCAGGGTCCTCCCGCCCCGCAAACTCGGGCAGGTTGTGCGG
>NW_011495015.1:261848-282731 GCF_000754665.1 Bison bison bison
GGCTCGGCCAGGCGGGGCGCGCGCCCACCGCCGGCCGGACTGGGAACTCCATCCCGGAACGGGAGACGGCGGCGGGAGCCGCGCACGCCCCTGGTAACCTGTCTTCCCACACAGGCCCAGGCGCACAGTAGGGCTGCAGGACCCTTAGTAGGGCTGATAAATCCTCCTATTCGCCCGGTCAACCCCTTCGCAGACAGGAAGGTCAGATGGATTCTTCCCACGGCATCCCTTTCTCCTTGGAGGGCCTACATTTCTCCTCCTCTGAAGCCCTTTGGAACTTGAACTCCACCTGAGTGTGGACAGCATAGGTGTTGTTTTGAAGTATGAGCTTTCACACCCACTAACCTGACCCGTGTTTGACCGAGATTTGGTTATTGCCACAGCACTTAGGCATTTTAACCCAGCTTTATTACAGCCACGAAAATTAGCCACTCACCTAGAGTCAGACATTCTGGACTGTGAAGTCAAGTGGGCCTTAGGAAACAGTATTAGGAACTAAACTAGTGGAGGTGATGGAATTCCAGCTGAGCTGTTTCAAATCCTAAAAGATGATGCTGTGAAAGAGCCGCAATCAATATACTGGCAAATTTAGAAAACTCAACAGTGGCCACAGGACTGGAAAAGGTCAGTTTTCATTCCAGTCCCAAAGATGGGTAATGCCAAAGAATGTTCAAACTACCGCACAATTGCATTCATTTCACATGCTAGCAAAGTAATGCTCAAAATTGTCCAAGTTAGGCTTCAACAGTACATGAAGTAAGAACTTTCAGATGTTCAAGCTAGATTTAGAAAAGGCAGAGAAACCAGAGATCAAATTGCCAACATCCGCTGGATCATAGTAAAAGCAAGGGAATTCCAGAAAAACATCTACTTCTGCTTCATTGACCTACACGAAAGCCTTTGACTGTGTGGATCACAACAAACTGTGGACAGTTCTTAAAGGGATAGGAATACCAAACCACCTTACCTGCCTCCTCAGAAACCTGTGTGCACGTCAAGAAGCAACAGTTAGAACTGGACATGGAACAACAGACTGGTTCCAAATTGGGAAAGGAGTACGTCAAGGCTGTATATTGTCACTCTGCTTATTTAACTTCTATGCAGAGTACATCATGCGAAATGCCGGGCTGGATGAAACACAAGCTGGAATCAAGATTGCCAGGAGAATTACCAATAACTTCAGATGCGCAGATGATATCACCCTTATGGCAGAAAGCAAAGAGGAACTAAAGAGCCTCTTGATGAAGGTTAAAGAGGAGAGTGAAAAAGCTGGCTTAAAACTCAACATTCAGAAAACTAAGATCATGGCATCTGGTTCCATCACTTAATGGCAGATAGATGGGGAAACAATGGAAACTATGGCAGAATTTATTTTCTTGGGTTACAAAATCACTGTGTTTGGTGACTGCAACCATAAAATTAAAAGATGCATGCTCCTTGGAAGAAAAGCTGTGACAAACCTAGACAGCATATTAAAAAGCAGAGACATCACTTTACCAACAAAGGTCCATGTAGTCAAAGCTATGGTTTTTCTGGTAGTCATGTACAGATGTGAGAGTTGGACCTTAAAGAAGGCTGAGCCCTGAAGAATTGAGGCTTTCGAACTGTACTACAGAAAACGCTTGAGAATCCCTTGGACAGCAAGGAGATCAAACTAGTCGATCCTTAAAGAAATCAACCCTGAATATTCATTGGAAGGACTGATGCTGAAGCTGAAGCTCCAGTCTTTTGGCCACCTGATACAAAGGACTGACTCATTGGAAAAGACCTGATGCTGGGAAAGACTGAGGGCAGAAGGAGAAGGGGACCAACAGAGGATGAGATGGTTGGATGGCATCACTGACTCAAGGGACATGAGTTTGAGCAAACTCCGTGGAGACAGTGAAGGATAAAGAATCCTGGCATGCTGCAGTCCATGGTGTCACAAAAAGTTAGACATGACTTAGTGACTGAACAACAACTGCCAAAGTTAACCCCCTGTGGACATAGCAAAATATGCCAACCTGGGGTAGCCAATTAGAACAGCTCATTTTCAATGTCTCCACCCCTTGCCAAAAGTTGACCAGCTCTACTTTCATAATATCAGAGAAAGGAATCTTTTGAAATCTACAATAATTGACCAGTAACTTTATAGTTAGTGAAATGTTAGCTTAATTCAACTTGCTTTAAAAAGTCCTCAGCAGTCCTCAACCAAGATGGTAACTTCTGGGTAGAAGCTGATCGGTGTTCATAGGTGATACCATTTAATATTAACTGTCAGTTATTGGAAGCCATGTGCCAAGCTCTGTACTAGGAACTTCACATAGATTATCTAATTTAATCTTCAGGGTAACTGTGGCAGCTTGAACATCCCCATTTTACAGATAAGAAAGTTGAAGCTATAAATGATTAACTTGTCTCCAGACCACAAAGTTGTTCAAAGCTGTTACGAGTTGTGTCCAACACTTTGCGACCCCATGGACTGCAGCATACCAGCCTCCCTGTCCATCACCATCCCCTGGAGTTCACCCAAGTTCATGTCCATTGAATCAGTGATGCCATCCAACCATCACATCCTCTGCCAGTAGAGGATGAGACTGCAAAAAGGTGAGTGAAAATCCTGGTAGGCACAGTTCAGGAGCTGAACCACACTGCCACCTGCTGGCGGGCTGACATCCCTCAGCCCAGCTCCCAGCGAGTCCCGATGGAGGACCTCTACACCTGTGGGACAGTTTAGACTCTGGTTGCCGGGGGAAACCGCTTTAAATGCCATTGAGCTGAGAAGTGCTTAATAGAGGTAATCTGAATTTGACAAGCATTTATTTGCTAGCTTGTTATTTAATGTTCCATGTTAACAACAGCTGTGGGGTTGGAGAAACTGGTCTTGCCCTTCTGAGGTCAACAGAAGAATGGCATTTTCCTTCTAAACCTGACACTGCCCATGGCAGTGAGGAAAATGTTTTTTCCAAGAACAGGAAACAGTTTGTTCTCCTATTGTGCAATATTTCACTTGTGGATCATTTCCATGTATATGATTTCACCCTCTTGAGACCTGAATTTTAAATCTTGCCCTCAGCTTTACCTTTTATGAGAATCTTAGCTCATCTTGCTTTCCCTTTTCTTGCTGTCTTCCCTCAGTTATCACTAGAAACTGCAGATCTCTATTTCTGTTTCTAAAGAGTAGCTAGGGGAGGAGCTCTGTCCTTGTACTTGTTCTGCATTTTAGCTGCTTCCTCCCACAGCCCTGCACACACATACAAGGGCAGCAAGGGCACAGCAAGGGCAGAACTAGAGGCATCAGACATATGTTTGTTTTCTGTAAATCTAGCATGAGCAGACCATCCATCAGCTCACCTGGCAGTCAGTGACCCCTCACCTTCATTTGGAGGGCCCAGGCAGAGGCCAAGAGAGCAGGACTTCATTCTGTTCCAAACAGTGGAGCGTGTAAGTCTACCTGACACTCACAAAGGGCTCCGGAGAGATCGAAGGAAAGAATGGAGTCTCATGACGGACGAGTAAATAATATAGAGGTAAAACATCACTAAACTGGGTAGAAATCAACTGAAAATGATTTCGAGGAATTGCATGTAGGAAACAGTCTTTCTCAGTATAAATCCACTGCAGTTTACCTGGTGTCCATTAAATCTCAACCATACTTAGTCCACAGAAGAAGGTCAGTCATCTGAGGAGACAAAGACAGAAGTATAAACATGAACAAATGATTAAAAAAAAAAAAAAAAACGATTCTGAGGGCCCGAACGAACCACAAGCTGAATGTGAAACAATTCAGTTATTTAGCTGTCATTTATAATATTTGAATGAAACTTAAGCCATCCAAAAAGATCCACCCCAAAGGGAAAAGGAGCAAGAGAAGTGTGATGGAGGGCAGCTCTGCTGGGAACTAAGCACCCCCATTCGGACAGGTTACATGGACAGGACAAGGATGAACTCAGTGCCAGGAGGGAGGCCTCTGCCCCGTGTGTCTTGGCAGTGTCATAGGCACGCTTCATTGTGCCATCTGCACCATCAAACTGTCTGTGTCTGGTCTGTAAAATGGAGACAATTCCCACCTTATGTGATCTGTGGTGGGTTGGCCACACAATACCACCTCCATACTAACAGCTCCTCTGGGATCTGGCTGCCCCTCACTGTTCCAGGACCTGCAAACTTCACTCCTTGCTCTAGGGGTACAGATTCAAAATCACCAAAGACAGGAAGGAAAATATTCTGCAGGCAACCTCTGTTTCTAGCCTTGTGCAATACTTTCTTGGGCCAAATGAAAAACATCTGCTCTCTCACCTTGAAGGGAAGCGGGGAGAAGAAAAAGAAAAATGTGGCAAGAAAAAGATGTAAATGGTCACCTCAAAGACTGTCCATCCAGACACACTTAGGTGTATGGTTTCTGTACATCAGTTATCAAAAGGATGCAACTCCTGCCAATGGTAAAGTTCAGTCTCGTCTGTCTGTTGAGACCAGAGCTCTTCACATCTCTGCCTCCTTTGGTGCCCAAGTGGCCCCCACCAACTTCCCCACGCCCAGCAGAGCCCCTCAGGACAGGATGACTCCCCCCAGTTTGGGGCCTGCTCTCTGCTGCAGTGACCAGCAGCTGGGTTAAAAGTGGCCACTGCAGCCCCACCCTCACCCACTGCTTTCC
This sequence comes from Bison bison bison, assembly GCF_000754665.1. Taxonomy (NCBI): domain Eukaryota; kingdom Metazoa; phylum Chordata; class Mammalia; order Artiodactyla; family Bovidae; genus Bison; species Bison bison. The sequence continues at coordinate 266,482 of NW_011495015.1, forward strand.
AACACATGGTCAGTCAGCTGTGTACAAACGGTTAGTAAGTTGTGTTCAAAACAGAACCTGGCCCAAAATACCCTCAGTAAATATCAGCTTCCTTCACCCTTTCTCATCCTTGCCCGCAGGGACAGGTTCTCTGGTGACTTTGTACTGGGTCAGCTTAGCCATAGTGGGTGGGGTCTGTGCTCCCTGGAATTCCCTTCCTCGGGTTCCAGGTGTTGAAATAACTTTCTGGCCCCAAGATAGAGCTGCTCGTGGGGTTCCCATCAGCACACCGAAACATAGATGACTCTCATGTCCTGTCAGCACTCGTTTGACCAGAAACGCAGGGCATCCAGCCAGCAGTCCTCAGACCACAGCCAGCTCTGGGCCTTCTCGCTCTATAAGCAGGCTACCTGGGCCCAGGCCCTCGCATGCTTCCTCTCTGTCTCATCTTCATCTCTGTCTCATCTTCGTTCTCTACTCTTTATCCTGAGAAAGCTTCTTGCCTTCTGCCCTACTTTGCAGTTTGAAAGGTCCGCTTCATGAGACATGTTTATCACCTGAATTGTTTTCTTTAGTCTTTCTCAGACGCAATTTAGAAATGCCAGAGAGAGAGTTGTGGGTGACGTGGAAGGAGGCGTGCTTAACGCCTCTGCTTAAGTGGCGGGACTTCCCGAGGATGTGGGGTCCAGGTACAGAGCAGCTTCATACCCCTGACCTGCTCTCCCCTCATCCTGTCCCCTTGTCTTGGGTCGGGGGTGCATGCACAGCCCCATGGAGAAGGATGCCAGCATCTTCTGCCGGTCACCTGGGTCGTTTAGGCTGAAGGGACAAAAGATAAACAGGGTTTGTTTGCTCTGTGGGCTCAGGGGGCCTGTGAGTACCAGTCTGCCCCCCACCCACCCCTTCACATCCAGTCATACTGCCTGGACCCACATCAGTGCCATTCAGTACGCTGCTCACTACTGCCTGTAGTAAATCTCAACTCCATATCCCTTTCTAAGGTTCTGCTTTTGTGATCCAACCCTGATAACAGAGCCATGGGCCAGGGTATCTCTGCCCCCCAGCCAGAGATCAACTGTTTTTGGAGAACAATACCCTCCCAATCTAGCTTCTTTGTTAGGAAAGCTGTTCCCCCAAAACAATCAAACTGCTTGAAAAGGTCCTTTACAAAAGAAGATACGAAATAGCCAGCAAACACATGAAAAGGTACTCCCTCATTATTGTTGTTCAGTCTCTCAGTAGTGTCTGACTCTGTGACTCCATGGACTGTAGCACACCAAGATTCCCTGTTCTTCACTATCTTCCAGAGCTCAGATTCATGTCCATTGAGTCAGTGATGCCATCCAACCATCTCATCCTCTGTCACCACCTTCTCCTGCCTTCAATCTTTTCCAGCATCAGGGTCTTTTCCAATGAGTCACCTCTTCCCATCAGGTGCCCAAAGTATTGGAGCTTCAGCTTTAGCATCAGTCCTTCCAATGAATAGTCACAATTGATTTCCTTTAGGTTTGATTGGTTTGATCTCCTTGCTGTCCAAGGGACTTTCAACCATCTTCTCCAGCACCACAATTCAAAAGCATCAATTATTTGGTGCTCAGCCTTCTTTATGGTCCAACTCTCACATCTGTACATGACTACTGGAAAAACCATAGCTTTGACCGTACAGACCTTTGGTGGCAAAGTGATGTCTCTGCTCCTTAGGGAAATGTATATTAAAGCCATAATGAAAGGTTTTAAATGACTGCAAAGTTTAATCCAAGGAGAGAAATTAATGGGAAACAAGTTTAACTAAGCTAAGCCCTCCTTCTGACCTCTCAGGCATCAGTAAACTGCTTTGAAAGATTCTTGCGCTAACTTCCCTGTGTTCTGGTCATCACTGAGTGTGAGCAGCTGCCCTTATGAGGCCTCAGTCCTGTGAGCACCCAGGACAGAGTGACTGGTAAGCTAAGGCTGACATTTCAGTGGCTGATGACATATTATTTATAGGATATCCAAGTTATCAGTGGGAAACCAAAGTAGAAGTTGGGAATTCTGGTGAAAGTCTCTGATGTACAAGGGGAAGAAATAGGTCAATTATGTTAAAATAATTCTGTGTGGGCTGCCAGCTACTGACCACAGAGACACCCCTACCAGAAGTTACATGGTAATACTAATTTCATCCTTAAAAGCAAACCTCAGTCTCACATATATGTAGTGTGTCAAACCACACAACCAGCATGTTTGGGGGCCCAAAGCAGGTCCTCCTGCCATGCCATGGCTAAACGTCAGCTGCTCACAGTGGCCGCCCGTGCTGGCTTCTCTAACACAGGGGCATCACTTTCTCCTCACACACACACGTAGCATCATGTTACTAGATGAAAAAGCAGTTAAAACCAATAAAATAACTGAATTGCTGCTGAAGCCACCTATGTACACTTAGTCTTGATCATCTCCCAAGCCTGGCCTGCAGGAACATTCTTCTAAAGACAGAGCAGAGCATAAGGCAGGCAGGGCCTCTCTTGCAAGACGACTGATGTGTAAACAGAGAATTGTCTCTGCACATGAGAACATTCCTCCTGGGTTTTTATATCTATGCTGCATATAAACATATTCTGAGACCATATACCTACTTATACCGCTCTGTGTGTTTCTAAACTTTATATAAATGCTATTATATGGTACATTTGACCTTTTCACTCATTACACAGTCAAAATTTATTCAAGTTGACATGTAGTTTTAGTTCATTTAACTGGTAATAGTGTTGCACTATGTGACTAGATCTCCTTCTCTTCTTGAGGACACGTAGAGTTCCCATCTTCCCCACTCTTGCTCCATTGCAACATGACCATCCTTGTTACATCTCTGTACAGAGGTGTAAGACTTTTTCTCAGTGTTTAGATGCTCAGTACACACACTTAGAATGGGACTGCTGGATCTTAAGGTTTGTTCATCTTCAATTTTAGGTTGCTTCTTTTCTAAGCAGAAACTTGATGGAATTGGATTTTTAGTGGCTGTCTGTGTGCCCTGCTACTGGCAACCTCATCTGCTCTTTAGACAATCTTTCATCATGCCTGCTTGCTGAAGACCTTCCCCTCCCACCCCACTCACCAAAGGGGCGACACTTACTCCCACAGGGCTTACGTGTGAGTTGAAGGATGTGGACACAACTGGACGTCCAGTCCACAGAAGGGGCATGTCTGTTGGCCCCCCATCTGTGTCCAAGCCTATTTCTTTCTCTGCCACTGAGAACATGTGGAAAAATCCCCTCACGCTGAGCGGGGGGCTTCAAGTCCTGCTGCTGGCAGATAAGAATGCTGGTTGATGGATTATAAGGAAGTGGAGAAAAGAAAGAAAGAAAGTGAAGTCGCTCAGTCATGTCCGACTCTTTGCGACCCCATGGACTATAGCCCACTAGGCTCCTCTGTCCATGGGATTTTCCAGGCAAGAATACTGGAGTGGGTTTCCATTTCCTTCTCCAGGGGATCTTCCTGACCCAGGGATCGAACCCAGGTCTCCTGTGTTGCAGGCAGACGCTTTACCAACTGAGCCACCAGGGAAGCCCATCTGCATGCTGAAGGGGTCATCATTTCTCATTTTGCAGAGGGAAAAACTGGCCCAGAGCGAAAAAATTTCAACAGAAACAGTGCAGCTAAGACCATCCTGGAACCCAAGTATCCTGACAGGGAAAATCAAGGCATTGTCAGAGGTGGAAGGGATTTGGAGATTAATCCACCTCCCTCACTTTTTACAGATGACAGAGGAAGTGTGAAAGTGTTAATCAGTCGTGTACGACTCTTTGTGACCCCATGGACTGTAGTCCACCAGGCTCCTCTGTCCATGGGATTCTCTAGGCAAGAATACTAAAGTGGGTTGCCATTCCCTCCTCCAGGGAATCTTCCTGACCCAGGGATTGAACCCAGGTCTGCTGCATTGCAGGCAAATTCTTTACCATCTGAGCCACCAGGGAAGCCCATAGATGACAGACTGGAGCTCAAATAGAGAAAGATCATTGATCTAACGTTTTTTAATTTTACAGAAAAGATGAGTGTAATTGACTGCCTGGCCAGCTCCCCACACAGGGTCTGCACTCACTCAAGTGTGGTCATGGTGACAATGGTATACCAGAAGGCTGCAGGGATGCTAGTAAAGTTGGTCTTGTTTGTGCCCTTCTTGGCATAAAACCTAACAGTGGCAAAGATGATGATGGCCATGGTAAGGGAAAAGAGGATAAAGCGCAACTCAGAGGCATAGTTCTTGAGTGTGTAGTCCAGAATCCACAAGCCCTGTGAGTGCCTGGAGAACTTGAAGATGTGCAATACCCGAATACCTGCAGGGGGACAAGGGTGCCCGAGACATCCTCGTTCTTGGGCATGAAGAGAGGGAAGGAGGAAATAGGAAACAGAGTGAGGATCAGAGGAGAGAGGAGAACAAATGCAACTGCAACTTTTGCCATTTTTTTTATTCAGAGACAAACGTTGCCAAGTAAGCAGGAAAAAGGTCTCTTCAGCACTATTAGTAAAGCTTTGCTGTCAAAGTTTTAAAACATACAAAAGGACATTAAAAACCAAGCAATTACAATGCACTGCCTACCAAATTCTACACAATGTAGCTCTATTTTGCAAAAAGAAGATTGTTGCTTCAGTTATGAGTTTTTCCCCCCAAACAAATATCAATACTATAATACTTTTTACATAAAAAGTAATACCTTTTCCCTTTGTATCCATATAAATTGCTTGACTCCATTAGTAGATAGATTTTTGGTTAAAAAAACACCCTAAAAGTAAAGTACCTTAATGTGTTCTATACAAAGGAACTCAATGATGTGAGGGAATAGTGGAATGAGGCTTTTTTCCCTATAGAAACCAACATTACTGTATAACAAAGGACCTAAAACACTGTTTTGTGCACATTAGCATGGGCCAGGACTCTGGGGAGCGCTCAGCCAGGATGACCCAGTTGTATGGAGGTTTCCTGCTCGCCGGCTGGCCCCACACGCTCTGCAGCCTCTCCCAACACAGCTCTTAACCTCCAGAGCATCTCACAGTATGATGTTTTCAGGATACTGTATTTGCATCTCTTACATGGTATTAACATACATACATACATGTATATTTATACATACATATAGCTATACAAAATGGTGTTTTCTTTTTTAGACTCCCAAATAAGATTAAAAATAGACTCACAAAGTTTGATTTCTGGGTCAAAGTACTTTAATTTTTAGCCATTATTTTACATCCCCACAACGTTTAAGCAGTTGCACTCCTACCAGCAAAGTAAGGACATTTCTCATTTCCCTTTTGTCAATTTGATGAGCTTTAATTTAAAAAAGTATCCTTCTATTGCTACAATTTGCATTTCTCACACCAATTTCCAGCAATTCACACTCACCAGTGATGTAGGGATGCATTTTAATTTTCAATCTCATGGGTTAAAAAAACAGTATTTCATTCTTGCTTTCATTTGCATTTTCTCAACCAATTTTCAGATATCTACTTTGTTGTTGTTCAGTCACTCAGTTGTGTCCAGCTCTTTGCAACCCCATGGACTACAGCGCATCAAGCTTCCCTGTCCACCATCTCCAGGAGCTTGCTCAAATTCATGTCCATTGAGTCAGTGATGGCATCCAACCATCTAGTTCTCTGTCATCACCTTCTCTTCCTGCCTTCAATCTTTCCCAGCATCTTTTCCAATGAGTCGGCTCTTCCCATCAGGTGGCCATAGTATTGGAGCTTCAGCTTCAGAGTCAGTCCTTCCAATGAATATTCAGGATTGATTTCATTTAGAATTGACTGCCTTGATCTTGCAGCCCCAGGGACTCTCAAAAGTCTTCTCCAACACCACAGTTCAAAAGCATCAATTCTTCAACATTCAGCCATCTTTATGGTCCAACTCTCACATCTGTACATGACTACTGGAAAAACCATAGCTTTGACTAGACGGACCTTTGTCAGCAAAGTAATGTCTCTGATTTTTAATATGCTAAGTTTGTCATAGCTTTTATTCCAAGGAGCAAGCGTCTTTTAATTTCATGGCTGCAGATCTGCAGTGATTCTGGAGCCTAAGAAAATAAAGTCTGTCACTGTTTCCACTGTTTTTCCTCACTTATTTGCCATGAAGTGATGGGACCAGATGCTATGATCTTTGTTTTTTTAATGTTGAATTTTAAGCCAGCTTTTTCACTCTCCTCTTTAACCTTCATCAAGAGGCTCTTTAGTTCCTCTTTGCTTTCTGCTGTAAGGGTGGTATCATCTCCATATCTGAGGTTATTGATAATTCTCCTGGAAACCTTGATTCCAGTTTGTGAGTCATCCAGCCTGGCGTTTTACATGATGTACTCTGCATATAAGCTAAACAAGCAGAGTGACAATGTACTCCTTTCCCAATTGGGAACCAGTCCATTGTTCCATGTCTGGTTCTAACTGTTGCTTCTTGACCTGCACACAGGTTTCTGAGGAGGCAGGTAAGGTGGTAGGGTATTTTTGTCTCTTTAAGAATTTTCCACAGTTTGTTGTGATGCACACAGTCAAAAGCTTTAGCATAGTCAATGAAACAGAAGTAGATGGTTTTCTGGAATTCTCTTGCTTCTCTTTTCTGGAATTCTCTTGCTGGAATTCTCTTTGCTGGAATTCTATGATCCAACGGATGTTGGCAATTTGATCTCTGGTTCCTCTGCCTTTTCTAAATCCAGCTTGAACATCTGGAAGTTCTCAGTTCATGTACTATTGAAGCCTAGCTTGGAGAATTTTGAGCATTACTTTGCTGGTGTGTGAAATGAATGCAATTGTGCGGTAGTTTGAACATTCTTTGGCCTTGCCCATCTTTGGGACTGGAATGAAAACTGACCTTTTCCAGTCCTGTGGCCACTGCTGAGTTTCCCATATTTGCTGGCATATTGAGTGCAAAACTTTCACAGCATCTTCTAGGATATGAAATAGCTCACCTGGAATTCCATCATCTCCACTAACTTTGTTCGTAATGATGCTTCCTAAGGCCCACTTGACTTGGACTCCAGGATGTCTGGCTCTAGGTGAGTGGTCACATCATTGTGGTTATCTGGGTCATGAAGATCTTTTTTGTATAGTTATTTGTATACTTGCCACCTTTTCTTAATATCTTCTGCTTCTGTTATGTCCATACTGTTTCTGTCCTTTATTGTGCCCATCTTTGCATGAAATATTCCCTTGGTATCTCTAATTTTCTTAGAGATCTCTAGTCTCCCATTCTATTGTTTTCCTCTATTTCTTTGCATTGTTCACTTAGGAAGGTTTCTTATTTCTCCTTGCTATTTTTTGGAACTCTGCATTCAACAGGTATCTTTCCTTTCCTCCTTCGCCTTTTGCGTCTCTTTTCTATGCTATTTTACAGCCTCCTCAGACAGCCATTTTGCTTGTCTACTAGCCATCTAAAATTATCATTCTGTGAAATGTTGAAGTTTATGTTCTCTTATCCACATTCCTATTGGATTATCTTCCCCTTCCAATTTATAGGATTTCCAGCATTTGGGGCGCTAGAAATATCAAGCATTGTAGACATATTATCTTTGAATGATATCATCACTTTTGTCTTCTACGAAAACCCTTGGTTGCTAACAGCCTCAATCTATTTGCTTTATTCTGATACCTATGTGTATATATAAATATTTTAAATTATATTTAATAAACCTATGCAATACAGAAACATACATTTATGTTCTATATTTTGTGTAAAATATAAAAATAGGCTGTCTTCATGTCCAGATAGAAACAGGCAACCTTCTTAGTGGCTTTAACATCAATATTAAATAACAAAGGGGAAAGCAAATTCATAGTGGAAACAAGTGACCGACTGCCCAGAAGGCAATGGGCTCGCTGACCCTTCTCCTCCAAGGCAAGCAGGTGTGATGCAGCCCTACAGGCAAGGCTGATGGGAAACCTTCTAACCTCAGCCCCGATGGGATCCCACCCACAAGGGATCCTCCCCAAAAAGCCTCTCCAGGGGCTGCCCTGCTTTCTCCTCCTGGACACAGACTGTAACACACCTCACAGAAAAGTCAAGGAGGAGCATCTGCTGGGAGGATCTCAAATGCTGCCACCCATGAGCTTCTCCAGAAGGGAAGTCCATCTAGAACTTTACTAAGATATCATTTCAGAACCTTCTGAGAAAGACGGTCAACAGGCAGCATTTGGCTACCCAATACCTACATTAATAAGTGATACATTCCCTTAAGTTAACTAGCATTGGCAGAAAAAGTGATGTTTAGATCTCTATCTTATTAAAACAATTTCTTTTTAAAAAATTATTTACTTATTTTTGGCTGTGCTAGGTCTTTGTTGCTGCACTCAAGTGGGCTTTGTCCAGTTGCAGTGAGCATGGGCTTCTCTTTGTGGTGACTTCTGTTACAGAGCACAGGCTCTAGATGTGGGGGTTCAGTGGATGTGGCATATGGGCTTAGTTGCTCCCACAGCATGTGGGATCCTCCCTGACCAAGAATCGAACCCACATCACCTGCGTTAGCAGGCAGATTCTCAACCCCTGGACCACCAGGAAAGTTATGTTAACCTCCTTAAAACATTTATTACAAAAATAGTTAATAGTTGAAAATGGTAGAAAGTTCAGACAGTCCCTTGAAAGGCAGCTCCCCCTCCCCACCTTGGGACAGGGTCGTAAGGAGAGGAGGGACCTCACAGGTACCACTGCCCAACAGTAGCGCCCAAGTGGTCCAGGCGGGAAGCGCCTGAGGCAGGTCCATCCTCCTCACTGGAGGCACCTGGAGGAAGCGGGGAGAGGAAGGAGTGACTCCAGGATGTGCCTGCCTGGGTGTGCTCTGCTCCCTGAGTCAGAGCCAGGGTACCTGTCAGACCCACCTAGTGGAGTGGGAAAAGTGTGTGCACAGATATTGTTTTGGCAAAAATATAAAGAAACAGGCGCTGTTCACAGAAGTCTGGTAGGACAGCAGTTGGGAACATCCCCCCACTGACCGTGCTGCCACGCTCTACCCAACCCAACTTAACAGCTACATAGGTGTAGTAGGAAAAGACTGCAATGGCCAACGTGTCCATCAACAAGAAACTTCCAGGTTGTCCTTTGTCTTTGGACTTTGGTTATGCTTTCTCCAGTGTGGGAGATGTAGGTTTGATCCCTGGGTCAGGAAGATCCCCTGGAATGGCAACCCACTCCAGTATTCTTGCCTGGGAAATCCCATGGACAGAGGAGCCTAGCAGGCTACATGTAAATATTAGACACAGTTCTTCATATGTTTATTCCTGGGGGATTCCTCATGGATCTTTTCTTCCATTACTATTTTCTTATATAGAAAGACTACTGATTTTGTGTATCAGTTGTATATCCAGTTACATTACCAAATTCGCTTTATGATTTTTAAAGGAAACTTTCTTGGAATCTGAGGTGGACAACTACATCACTGTCCTGTCTCATCTCCTCCCCCTCCACCTGCCAGGGTCATGCCTAGCACAGACGGGGGCTAAAGGTCCCTGCCTGCTCCTGACTCAGCCCTTCCAGCACTTCTCCATTAGCACGGCCTGCTTCTGACTGGAGATGCAAGTAATTATTGTATACATTTACCATGGACTCTTGATATGTCTATGGAAAGATAAGATACAGACACTCATCCATTTGTTCAGACCATGAACCCTCCTCTCCCCCTCTCCCCGCCTGCACTTCAGGCACTGAGGCTTCAAAGAACCAGCCTTCAGTACAGGTGCCTGTCAGTCAGATGGGCCACCTCACCCGAGCACCTGGAAGGCAGAAAGAGAAGGTTCCCTGTGGGAGGGGAGGGGCTGGGAGCGCCGCCCCTGACCCCCAAGAACAGCCTGTGGAAGAACAAGTGTGGGAGATCAGGCCTAGCCTCAATGCATGCGGGCCTCTGAGAGTTTAGGAAGCTGCTGCAGAATCAGCCTCCAGGACCCAAAGGACCAGGGTGACGCGGACAGCCGTGGCAGCCCTGGGGTTTGGCATGGCGGGTCTGTGGTGCTGTGAGTCAGCTCAGATGATGGGAGTCCCTGCCCGGATTCAAGGCCTCAGGAAGCAGGTCTCACATGCGGCTGAATCCACAACATGGGCCTGTCCCCAGGTCAACTCCTCAAAGTGATTTCGTTGGTCAACCCAAGTGCAGAGAGAACTTCCTGAGTGAGGGGCGTGGGGCTGCCTGCTGACCTGCAGGGGCACTGAGGAGGAGGCCTGGGCCAACCCTGCTCAGAATGGGCACACGAGCACCTCCACGTGCCCATGGACATATTCTGGGGGCAACACCAGACACACAAGACAGGACGTCTATGAGACACAGCCGGCTCCTCCTCCACCTGCTGTCAGAGCCCTGCTGCTCCGAGTCCACCACTGCTCAAAGGGCTCAGAGCACAGGTGAAAACTCACAGGCTCCCTTGGTCCCAGGCCACTTCCTGGGGATGAAATTAAAAACCTAAAGAAGAAACAAAACCAGGAAGTATCTCTGTTAAGACTGAAGGGAACGTTTTAACCAAGAGGATGGGCAGTTGCTGGACCACCTCTGCTCTCACCTGTGGACAACCCACATGGCTGGCAGGTAAGATGTCCTGAGCTTGCGCACAGGAAGGAGTGCACTTCCCTGTCTCAGGTGTAAACGTTGGGGTCAGAGCCCTCCCAGTGGCAGCTCTGCACATGTTCCATGATCCTCCTGCTCTGTCGGCAACATCAGCCACGACCCCCACGCTGCTGCACAACACCTACCAGCAATGGCCACAACTAGTGGAACCAGGGAAGTCACAGCACGGGGGCTCTGTCCCCGCCCCTGGGTCCCAGTGGTACCTGATGGCTGTGCCCTTCTACACCAGGTTCTGAAGTCATCCTGTTCACCTTTAACTTCAATAAACGCTCTCCTAAAATACACCATCAACCTCTCCCAAGTGTCTGCACACTTAAGGACACTGCCCCATTCTGGAGAAAGACAGCTTCTTTGGAAGGAAGCTTTCCTTTCTATTCTGGGCAACTAGCTAAAAGACTGGAGAAGGCAATGGCACCCCACTCCAGTACTCTTGACTGGGAAATCCCATGGATGGAGGAGCCTGGTAGGCTGCGGTCTATGGGGTCGCACAGAGTCGGACACGACTGAAGCGACTTAGCAGCAGCAGCAGCTAAAAGACAAAGGAACCAAGAAGGAATTGCTTAAGGCAAACAAAACTTTGTGATGGAAAAGAAAATTCACAGAACAGAAACGCAGGAGCTTGGAAATAATTAGCAGAATAAAGTGATATTCTAATTTCTGTATGACATCATATAAAAAAGACAAGTTCAGTGGAAATTAAGTTTATTTCTGGATATACCAACTAAAACATATGTCAAATTTATTCAGAGTATCATCATCAATGCAAAAATAGAACTCTCTTCTCTGTAAAAGTTAAATACAAGACTGTAGGCTAGATACATGATTATTTTAGTCAGGTATTAGCTTCTCAAAGCAACAAATCTACAGTTATAGACATCCAATTTATCATACAAAATATACACAAATGCATAACTGTAGTGTAGAAAAAATGAAATTACCAAAATGTAACTTAGGTCATTTACTTTACACACACTGGATTCTAGCTGATGTTTCCAAGAGCTTCCCCAATGAGTCGGACAGCGACACTCTTGCCTTCGTCTGTTTGAACGACGAGCAAAGCTTCAAACTTGCCCACGGACTTGGGCTTGAACTGCACGGGCATGTTGATGTAGTGCTGGGCTCTGTAGAGAAAAAGGGGTGTCAACACGGCATCAGGGCAGTCAGAGCCCCCCAGTCACACGACGCCTGGTGGAGAGTGAGCCTGGTCAAGGAAACAGGAGCTGCAAGGCTTGGAGCCTGGTGCCGCGTCTGCAGGAGCAGGAGGCAGCCAAGCCCAGGAAGGCTCAGGGCGTACTTGCCAGCAGCCACCCCATGGCTGCAACCAACTTTACTGGGGCTGGCAGGTTTGCTCCAAAATTCTTAGGAAACCTACCAAGAGTTTCCTTGAAAATTTATGATCGTATTCTACTTGAGGCACAGACAAGTATTATGTTGGCGGGTTTGTTTCTGCTCACAAAACAAGGTTCCAAAAGCTTCAAAAATACATCTTTACTCCTGAGGGGAACAAGATGCAGGCCCTTCCCACAGCCCGTTTGATGCCACCGACCTTCTGTCTTAATGGTTTTTAAGTGAAACCTCACAGCTTTCAGACTCTCCTCAGAGGGCAGATCCCTCTGAGCTCAGCCACACATGTGTGGGCTCAGTAGAGGGACCGGACTGCGCTTCTGTTTCCAGCATGTTTCCTGACCCAGCACAGTGGGTTAGAAATTCAGAAAACAGGCCAAGTATTTCAAAGCCCTTTTCCTGGAGGTAACAAAATATACATATTCAAAGTCTGGGTCATTTTTCACCAATGCATTTACCTCATTTTTCCACATCAAAGCAAAGCTGCTTTTAAAGAAACTGGTACCTATTGATGGCACTGACAAATGACAACTTTCTCTTTCATGTTAGCATCTTAATCCTCAGAATAATGTAGTACAATCTGCCAACCTAAGAGGCTTCGTAACTTATGAATTACTAAAACACATTAAAATATCCAAAAATAAATCTTTAGATGATTCCATTATTAGCAAAGTTCAACATGGAATGCAGAACTCTATATTTAACTGAGAAAGAATTTTGAAAAACATACTATGACAAATATGTATCACCTGCTTTAGATTCACACACTGAATAAACTGGGATGCAACCTAGGAAGAACCAGGGTCCACACAGCTCCAGCACCCAGCAGTGTGGTGACCAAGGGGGCTTTACACCCATACATACATACACACAAACACACACGGGAACATGTAACAGGAAAGCATGCTGACACAACGTGGAAATCCTCAGCTGAGGACAACTTTTGCAGCAGAGGCATGAGAACCAGTGCCTGATGGTGCAGAGGCAGGGCTGGCGGAGTGCCTGAAACACCTCAGCCCCCCACAGCCATAACCTATAAACGTCAGCAATCCGAATCCTTCTTTCTCTGTAACTTAGAAGCGTCCCTCTGGCTGCTCGGCCACAAGGCCAGCTCGCAGAATGCATGTGGGTATGAGCCCGGCAGACGGGGCATCATCTGCAAAGTCTCAGCAGACTAGACTTGAATAAACAGTCAGCAGAGGACGCTCTAGGGGCTAAGTGGGAACACAACAGATTCTTCTTAAAAAGTCATGAGAGAGAGGGGACCACCTAGAGCCCACAGCAGAACCCTGACCAAAACCCCACCCATCAGTGCCCCTCTTCCATCACCTCCACCATCACCCACCTTCTGTGGGCAACAGGATGTGCCCAGTACACGCCCTCGCCCCAGGCAAATCCCCAGAACCTACTGTCAGCTAACAGCCCTGTTGCAGGACTGCCAGGACAGTGAACCTCCTGGTATGGAGCAGAGCTCCCACTCGAGGACTGGGGCTTGCTAGCCCCAGGGCAGGCAGCCCCCTGAGAAAAACAAGGTGACCAACAGGGACTGGGAGGGGCTCCCCTGGAGCCTCACACAGCCTGTCCACCTGCCGAGTCCAGCACTGTCACTGCACCAGCCTCTACAGCTAACGAGACCGTTCAGTGGCCTCACCCCTAGGAGGAGTACAAGCCCCTACGCTCACACGGGGAGTAGCCCCACCCCTGTTTGTGAGAGGATTCTCAGGGAGCAAGGCTCTACTTCTCCAAAGTGGAAAGAAGCCATTCTTACGTATGAAGAGGCCAGCTTCCCGCCTTCCTCTATGTAAGATCTAAGCCTATGCACGTGTCACGAGGGAAGTTTTCTACGACGTAGAGTTTACTTCACCTGGTTGAACAGATCAGAGTTACTGCTTTGCACTTATGGTCTTCTTATTCATATTTCACCAAGTTTATACTGAGTTGCTAATTATTAAAGTTTTTTTGATGCTGGAATTTGTAACATTACATATTTATCCTAAGTTCAGAATAATGAAATGTATCGGAATAACTTCAGTACCTGCCACCAATAAAGTATAAAATTACCTTATTTAAATCTCTTTTCAAAGTATAAAAAGTTAAAGATATTTTAAAGTAATAACATGTTTAAGAATATAAAGCAAACATAAGTATCTTATGAGGCAATTTGAAATGCTACCTTATGTACACTGTCCAAATTTTGCTTCATTAAAAAATATTTTCTCATGTTTCTAAACTCTCTTAGATGCTGTGACATGACCTAGGCTGCACAGAAAAGCTGCTGCTGCTGCTAAGTCACTTCAGTCGTGTCCGACTCTGTGCGACCCCATAGACGGCAGCCCACCAGGCTCCTCCGTCCCTGGGATTCTCCAGGCAAGAACACTGGAGTGGGTTGCCATTTTCTTCTCCAATGCATGAAAGTGAAAAGTGAAAGTGAAGTCACTCAGTCGTGTCCGACTCTTAGCGACCCCATGGACTGCAGCCCACCAGGCTCCTTGGTCCATGGGATTTTCCAGGCAAGAGTACTGGAGTGGGGTGCCATTGCCTTCTCCAGCACAGAAAAGCAGTGAGTATTTAATTTAGGACAGCTAAAAATGTTCTAGCACTGGAATGGCAAGTCATCATGTTCAACTGTATAAAAATGTCTACTTTGAGATGGCAAGAATGAACACATCTTAGATTTTAAAACTGTTTTTTAGACAAATTGAAACTAAGCAAAATGCCATCTCACTGATAAAAAGTTCCATGTTAAGAATGCTTTAAGCATCACACCCGTCGCATCTACAGCACTACAGGCAGCTGTGTGTGAGGAGGAGGAAGACCTCAGGGATAGGAGGACGGCCAGCCAGGCAACCAGAAGAAGGATGCTACCAGCTGGCCACAGGGTCAGATGAGGAAGCTGACGGTGGCAATGTGAAAATACTTTTGACCTGTTCACTGCCAAAACTACATTTGCATTTAGGTCGTGTGGTCTCCTGTAAGGCCTCCCAGCTCCCAGGTAACCACAAACTGCCCGTGGACCTCCTTCAGCTAACCTTCTCACAGCCTGGCTGGGAACAGAGACTGCTGCGTGTGATGCTACTAGTATCAAACAGAAACAGGTCTTTTCTCTGCAAAGGACCAAGACGGAGCTGATTTACAAATTTCAGCTATAATAGTTTAAATTTTTAAAAAGTCTGTGAAAGCAAATTAAGTGAAAAATGTGAAACTATAGTGTATTCAGGAACGAAAGTTGGAAAAGGAACATTCATCTCCAGGTACGTTGACTGCATCATCCTTCAGTCATAAAACAGGCAACAGTGACATAAGGCCTTTTCCCTGGTAGCTCAGCTGGTAAAGAATCTGCCTGCAATGCAGGAGACCCAGGTTCAATCCCTGGGTCAGGAAGATCCCCTGGAGAAGGAAACAGCAACCTTCTGCAGTATTTGGAGAAGGCAATGGCACCCCACTCCAGTACTCTTGCCTGGAAAATCCCATGGACAGAGGGGCTTGGAAGGCTGCAGTCCACGGGATCACTGAGGGTCAGACACGACTGAGCGACTTCACTTTCCCTTTTCACTTTCATGCACTGGAGAAAGAAATGGCAACCCACTCCAGTGTTCTTGCCTGGAGAATCCCATGGACAGAGGAGCCTGGTGAGCTACAGCCCACAGGATCGCAGAGAGTCAGACACGACTGAGCGACTAACACACTGACATACGGCCAAACAATTTAACAAGTTACTGTTCCTGAGTCTTTATCAAAACTGTAGATGAAGTGAATGCAAATATTGTTTCTTAAAAAGCTGTTAGCTCTTCAAACAAATTTTTTAAAAATCTGAAGGTGTCTTAACTTTTTAAAAAACAAGTTTATTTTTTTAAAGATAAATGCTCCTTGAAACAAAGATCTGAAGCCCCAGGTGTATGCTGGTTTACACAAAAGTGTTCCCAGACTCCTATGCTTCATGCTTAAAGACACAATGCCTGCGAAACACTGATCAAGCTCAGGGACGTAAACCAAGCAGACAGCAAACAGGAAGCAGAGTTATTTACTACGGCCATTACGATAAGGTTCAAATTCAGATAACAGCAGTGTTCAGGACTAATCACTCACTCAGGATCAATTTGTCTTCAGTCACTAAAAAGGGCCCCAACTGGGAATTCAAATGACTATCTGTGAACAGCGAACTGCTCCTGCAGGTCAGCCTCAGCTTGGCAGAGCCAGCCTGCTCTAAGCAACCTGGAACGTCACCAGTCTCAGGCCCCAGGGGAGGGACCCACAGACCAATGGGAGAGGAGAGCTCAGGGCAGAGAAGTGGGAAAGTTTGGACTGGGAGTGTTTAAGGCTGCCATCGTCCACGTTCTCGATGAAGAGACTGGCTGGGGAAACGGCGGA